>NW_007250992.1:311562-312405 GCF_000164805.1 Carlito syrichta | reverse complement strand
TTCATCCAATTCCTGAACAAAACCCAAAACCCACAGGTCATAAGAGAGAAGATGGACAAGTGGGACCTTATTAAACTGACAAGCTTCTGCAAGGCCAAAGAAACCATCAAGAGAGCAGGGAGACAGCCTACAGACTGGGAAAAAATATTTGCCAACTCCAGGTCTGACAAAGGCTTAACATCCTGGATCTATAAGGAACTAAAACGTGCTGAAAAGTAAAAAACAAGCAACCCCATTATAAAATGGGCAAAAGATATGAACAGATGCTTCACAAAAGAGGACATTCGAGCAGCCAACAAACACATGAAGAAATGTTCAACCCCACTAATCATCAGGGAGATGCAAATCAAAACCATACTGAGATACCACCTAACTCCAGTCAGAATGGCAATTATCAACAATTCAAAAAATAACAGCTGCTGGAGAGGGTGTGGTGAAAAGGAAACACTTCTACATTGTTGGTGGGAGAGTAAACTAGTGCAACCTCTGTGGAAAGCAGTGTGGCAATTCCTAAAAGCTCTAAATGTCAACCTCCCATTTGACCCCACAATCCCCCTACTGGGAATATACCCTGCAGAACTCAAATCACTCTATAAAAGAGATACCTGCACACATATGTTTATCGCAGCGTTGTTCACAATAGCAAGAACCTGGAAACAATCACACTGCCCGTCAAAAGAGGACTGGATTTAAAAAATGTGGTACATATACATGATGGAATACTACGCAGCCATAAAAAAGAACAAAATCATGAATTTTCGCAGAACCTGGATGGAACTAGAGTCTATAATACTGAGTGCCCTCTCACAGAAACAAAGATCCGAAGTATCACATATTCTCACT
>NW_007250992.1:254065-311342 GCF_000164805.1 Carlito syrichta | reverse complement strand
TATCAACAGGGTGCCTGAATGAAACGTAATTATACACCTAACCCTTAACTGTACCCCACAGAACCATAATAAAAAATATTGATTAAAAAAAAAACATGTTGTATAAATAGAATTATAGAGTACATACCCTAGTGGGAATTTGCTTTTCCAGGAAAGTATGTAACATTCACATGCATACAGTAAATACAATGGTATCTTAATGCGTTGGTCTCTGAAAACTAGGCTGTGACTGTTTTAAATGAATAGTTCAAGTTTCATGTAGTCTTCTAATACTAAAGCAGCACACCCCAACCTTTTTGGAATCAGGGACTGGATCTGTAAAAGAAAATTTTATGTGTGGGGTGTGGGAGGTGGGAAAATAGGGGACTGTGGGGAACATCAGGAATTAGATTCTCATAAGTAGCTAAAACCTAGATTCCACGCATGTGCAGTTCACATTTGGGATAGTGCTCCTATGAGAATCGAACGCCTCTGCTGATCTGACAGAAGGCAGAGCTCCTCTGGTGGCCACTCTCCTCCTGCTGTCCACCCAGTTCCTATCAGGCCACGGACCAGTACAGGTCTCCAGCCTGGGATCTAAGGACTTTGATACTAAGGACATAAACACTCTGATATTTATGCACCTTATTAAGCAGTCTCAAAAGAGTCAATTTTACAATCTATTTTACTCTCCATTGTTTTGTAGAGGATTCAATACAATCTCTATGTACACATTTTAAACATTATTCCTGAAATTCAAGAGTTTTATTATTTCTTAATTAATTCTTATTTTGTTTAGAGGTTGGCTCTTGCTGTGTTGTCCAGGCTGGTCTTGAACTCCTGGGCTCAAGCAATCCAAAGTGCTGGGAATACAGGCATGAGTCACTATGTCTGACCAGGAAATTTTAAACCACTCACATAATTTTCTGCAGTTTCATCCAAATGCTCCATATATAAATAATTCATTTAGTGTTGTTGTTGAATGATATTTCATGGTATGTGTGTACAATAGTTTAACTATTTACCCAGTGAAGGATACCTGGTCTATTCTCAGGTTTTGGCCCTTGCAAATAAAGCTACTATGAACATTCATTTACAATTTTTTTCTGCGAACATTTTTTTAAATTTCTTCTGGAAAAATGTTGAAGAATATAATTTCTGGGTCATATGACAGTTGCTTGTTTAGTTTAGCAATGTACTATTCATTATCAACCTTGACTTAATTTAATTTTATTTTATTTTAAAGATGTTGGGTACAATTCAGGATTAGATATACAAATGGCCATTGTACACGTAAAGTTTGGGCCTCACTTTGGTCCTCACTTCACCTGGTTTGAGATCAGGTCCCTTACTGATGAAGTTTTCCCCTCCCCTCGCACCTGTGGCAGTTTTCCACTACTACCAATCAATTTTTTAGAGTATTATAATTGTTCAGGGTCCACTTATTTATCTATCTATCTATTTATTTATTTATTTATTTTTGAGTTGGAGTCTCACTCTGTCACCCAGACTGGAGTGCAGTGACCTCTCCCAGCCACCGCAGTCTCGACCCTCTGGGTTCTGGTGATCCTTCCGCCTCAGCCTTCCAAGTAGCTGGAACTACAGGCACACGCTACACCACGCCTGGCTAATTTTTTGATTTATTGTAGAGATGAGGTCTCGCTAAGTTGCCCAGGCAGGTCTCAAACCCGCGAGCTCAGGCAAGGCACTCACTTCGCCCTCCCAAAGCGCGGGATTACAGGCTGAGGCACCGAGCCCGGCTGAGGATCCACTTATGAGTGAGAACATGTGGCACGAGTTCGTTGTTCCTATGATAGATCACTGAGTATTATAGACTCTAAATCCATCTAAGTTACTGTGAAGTTCATAATTTTGTCCTTCGTTATAGTTGCATAGTATTTCATCATGTGTATGTACCACAGTTTTTTTTATCCAGTCCACTTTTGATGGGCAGCATGATTGGTTCCATGGTTTTGTTATTGTGATTAGTGCTGCAATAAAACTGCATGTACAGGTGTCTTTTTTGTAGAATGATTTGAGTTCCTCTGAATATATTCCCACAAGGGGAATTGCTGGGTTGCGTGGAAGACCAATTTTCAGATCGTTTAGGAATTGCCACACTACTTTCCACAGAGGTCATACTAGTTTATATTCCCATCAACAGTGTAGAAGTGTTTACTTTTCCCTGCGTCCTCTCCAGCATCAGTTGTTTTTTGAGTTATTGAATTATTGATGATGGCCATCCTGACCGGAGTTAGGTGGAATCTCAGTGTGGTTTTGATTTGCATTTCTTTGAGGATTTGTGAAGCTGAGCATTTTTCATGTATCTGTTGGCTGCTCATAGGTCTTCATTTGAGAAGTATCTATTCATATCTTTGGCCCACTTTGTAATAGGGCTGTTTATTAATGAAATTACTAACATCATTCTTCTCAGACCTGGAAACTACAATACAGAAATTCATATGAAAACATAAATGACCACGAATAACCAAAACAATTCTCAGCAAAAGAAACAAAGTAGGAGGTATCACACTTCCAGGCTTTAAGCTTTATTATAAGGCTATAATAATCAAAACAGCCTGGTGTCGGTACAAGAATAGGCATATAGATCAATGGAACAGAATTGAGATTCCAGAAGCAAAACCTCAATTTCTCAACCAACTCATCTTCCACAAAGCCTCCACCACCAACCACTAGGGAGAGGAGAATCTATTCAGTAAATGGTGTTGGGAAATCTAGCTGACTACATGCAGAAGATTAATATGAGACCCTTATCTGTCTTCACACACAAAAATCAACTCTAAATGGATCAAAGACCTAAACATAAAATCTCAAACTATAAGACCCTTGGTAACGCAGGAGACACCCTTATGGAAATTGGAACTGGTAACCAATTCCTGATCACAACTCCAAATGCCCATGCCATAAGAGATAAGATAGACAAATGGGAACTCATTAAACTGGAAAGTTTCTGCAAAGCTAAAGAAACTGACAAGAGAGCGGAGAGACAGTCCACAGAATGCGAAAAAATATCTGCCAACTGTATATCTGACAAAGGCCTAATATCTAGGATCTACAAGGAACTCAAACAGGCCTTAAACAAAGACTTAATTTAATTTTTGCATTAAGTGTAAGGTTTAGATTGATTTTCTTTCTTTCTCTTTCTTTCTTTTTTTCTCTTTCTTTCTTTCTTTCTTTCTTTCTTTCCTTCCTTCCTTCCTTCCTTCCTTCCTTCCTTCTTTCTTTCTTTCTTTCTTTCTTTCTTTCTTTCTTTCTTTCTTTCTTTCTCTCTCTTTCCTTCTTCCTTCCTTCTGTTTCTCCATCCCTCCCTCCCTTCTTCCTTCCTTCATTCTTTTCTTCCTGTTTTTCTTTCTTCCTATGTATGTCCCATTGCCTCAGTTCCAGCATCTATTGCTGAAAAACCTTCCTCTTTTGGTTGAATTTTCTTCAAACGTTTTTTTCAAAAATCAAGTGAGCTTAAGTAGGTATATTTTGGAGTACTTTTTTCTGTTCCATTGAACTATCTACCATTTATCTATTGTGCATGGTCTTAACTACTGCCATTATATAGTAGGACTTAATATTGGATAGAATAATATCTTACACTGTATTCTTCTTTGTCAAGATTATTTTAGCTATGCTAGAGACCATAAATTTCTAGATCAATTTTAGGATAATTTGAACAAAAGCCTGGTTATGTCTTCCAATTTTTGAACATAAGATGTCTCTGAATTTATTAAATATTCTTTTATTTCATCTGTATTTTGTAACATTCGGCATATAGAACTAGCACAAATTTTGTTAAGTATATATTTGAGGTATTTTTTTTCTTCTGAAATAATTATGAAAGGCATCTTGAAATTTTGGTTTGTATATGTTTGTTTATATAAAATGCAATTACTCATTGTGTGTTACCTTTGCAATCAGTACCCTGATGGACTTACTTATTGGTTTTATGAGCTTTCTGTAGCTTCCTTCAGATTTTCTATATAGCCAGTCATAGTATATTTAACATGTTTTTGCTTCCTATCTTCTTACCTTTCTCATTATTTTTCTTACCTTATTTCAATAGCTACAACTACTCTATAAATACTATGTTAAATAATAGTAGTGAGACCAAACCTCCTTGCTTTATTCTTGATTTGGGGGAAAAGTACTCAGGCTTTTCCCATTAAGTATGCTAATAGTTGTAAGCCTTGTAGTTGCTACTTATCAAGTTAAAATAATTTCCTACTAGGCTTACCTTGTTGATAATTTTTTTAATTAATGGATGTTAGATCTTTTATTCATCAATTGATATTTTCATATAAAATGTTTACTTTGATATTTCATATGGTGGATTCTACTGATTGATTTTTTTGAATTTTGAAGCAGGCTGGCATTCTTGCAATAAACTTCACTTGGTCATGGTTTGTAATTTCTTTTGTATATTAGATTTGGTTTTCTATCATTCTACTGAAGTTTGTTACTTTTATGTTTATGAGATATATTTATTTGTAGTTTTTCTTAATTTTATTTTATGGTACTCTTTGTATGGTTTGTAAACATGACAATACTTACTTTTTAAAATGAGTTGGGAAGTATTCCTTTTTTATATTTTCTGGAAAAAAATTGTGTAGAATTTATGTTATTTTTTTTTAAGTTTGTAGACTACTATACTGATAAAACATGAGACTCTAGATTTTTGGGGGAATACTTTTTTAAAAATTTGATTTCTTTAATAATTAAAAAACCTGGGCAGTGATACCTCATCTCAACAATAAATCAAAAAATCAGCCGGGCATGGTAGTGCATGCCTGTAATTCCGGCTACTTGGAAGGCTGAGGCGGAAGGATCACCGGAGCCCAGCAGGTCGAGGCTGCGGTGGCCGCTCCTGGCCACCGCACTCCAGTCTAGGTGACAGAGTGAGACTCTAACTCAAAAAAAAAACCAAAAAAAAAAAACTTATTGAATGATCTATTTATTCTTCGTTTAGCTTTAGTAATTTGTTGTTTTTAATAATTTGTTTACTCTTTCTAACGTAAGACATAAATATATAAATGTAAGGTTCTCTATGCTATTTTTGTATATTCTTTTAATGATTATAGTCATTATATTTGAAGAGTGGTAATTTTAGACAACATTTAATTAAATTTGTATTTGTGTGTGTATACATTTTTTCCAAATTTTTTTGGTGTATTTAGATAATTTACATTTAAGGTAATTATTGATATATTAGCACTTAATTCTGCCATTATATTATTTTCTAGCTGTTTAAGTCCTCTCTTTCTGGCTCATTTGTTTCTCGTAATATAGTATCTTTGGGGTTATATTTGTATAGTTTATGTAGTAGTTCTAGATATTATAATAAAAACATGCTACTTAACATCAATTAATAATACCAGCTTCAGATGAGGTGTGAAAGCCTTACGTTCATTCTTTTGACCCCTAGTTCCGTTTAAGTTAAGATTCTCTTTTTAAAATATCACTGTCTTGAGTATTAGATGGTAGTATGGTTTTTGTTTCAGTAATTATATGTGGTTTAAAATATTTTTAAATTTTTTAAATTTTTTAATTTAAATTTTTTTTTTGAGTTGGAGTCTCACTCTGTCGCCCAGACTGGAGTGCAGTGGCTGCTCCTGGTCACCGCAGCCTCGACCTGCTGGGCTCTGGCGATCCTTCCGCCTCAGCCTTCCAAGTAGCCGGAATTACAGGCATGCGCTACCATGCCCGGCTGATTTTTTGGTTTATTGTAGAGATGAGGTCTCGCCTGCCCAGGCGGGTCTCGAACCCGCGGGCTCAGTCAATCCACTCACCTCAGCCTCCCAAAGGCACGGGATTACAGGCTGAGCCACCGAGCCCGGCTTGGTTTAAAAATATTAAGAGAAAAGAATAATCTATTTTATACAACAGCATTTCTTCTTTTATCAATTTTTTTCTTTTCATATGCTTTAAGAGTTTTTCTCTTATTTCTTATTTGAAAAATGTCCTTGAGTTAATCTTTAAGAGTAGGTTTGCTAGCAACCCATTTTAAAGTTTTCTTTGTATGTAAATGTCTTTATTTCCCTTATATTCATATGGTTTTCCAACATATAGAATTCACAATTGATATTTATTTTCTTTTAGTACTTGAAAAAATACTGTGCCACTTCTTCCTAACTATGATCTTGAACGAGAAAATCACTCTCATTTGATTTAGAGGTTTTCTCTGATTAATTCATTTTTTATTTGTTTGTGAACACACTCAAGACTTTTACTTTGTATTTAGTTTTCTATAGTTTAATTATATGACTTGGCATAGATTTTGGGGTGGTTTATCTTATTGGAAATTATTCTGCCTCTTAAATCTGTAGGTTTTTGTCTTTGATCAAATTTGGGAATTTTTAGCTACTGTTTATTTTGTTATGTTTTCATCTCCACTCTTTTTTGTCTTCTTTGGGGAATCTGATGATATACATGTTGAATCTTTTTTTATAATCCCCCAAATTCCTAGACACTCGTTATAATTTTTTTTAGTCCATTTTGTCATTGCTGTTCAGATTTGGTATATTTTATTAATCTTTCCTCAAGTTTACTTATTACATACTGTATTACTGGGATTTTATTTTTTTGTCGTTAGGGTGTGGGTGTGTTTTAGTTCTATAACTTATATTTGGTTTTTTCTTATAACTTCTATTTCTTTGTTGACATTTACTTTTTTATATTTTGAAGAAAATGTGTAATTGTTGCAGCATTTTTATGATGGATACTGTAAAATCTTTGTCAGCTTATTGAACAACTGATGTTATTTAGCATAAGTGTTGATATTAGTTGATTGTCTTTTCCCATTCAAGCTGTATTTTAGTTCTTCATATGTCAGGTGATTTTTTGATTGTATTTTGGACTTTTTTTTCTGTTATTCTGGAGTTTCTACGTTCAATTTTATTTTATTTTAGAAGACAGTGACCCTGCTTAGGGGTTTAGCATTCAGACACAGTTTTGTGTTTTGTGGTTTTGACAGCAGTTTAACTTTTTAGAACCATTTTAGATGTGTTCTACTTAGGCTGCCTAGTGTTACTGAGACTTCTCCTGATCCCTGCCTGTGTTGAATGGGCAAAGGAGTTTCTATAGTATGGGCTACAATATGTGAGTTTGTAGGGCAGAGGAGTTTCAGTCTGGCAGGAATGATAAGATGTTTTGACAAATGACTAATATCATGTATCCACCATTACAGTATCATGTAGAATAGTCTCCCTAACCTAAAAATCACCTGTGGTTCAAATATTCATCTCTTTCTCCATTCCTCTCCTTCCAGTGCCCAGCAGCTAATGATCTTCTTATCATCTCTGTTGTTGCCACCTTTTCCAGAATGTCATGTACTTAGAATTATACACTATGTATCCTTTTCAGACTGACTTATTTTACTTAGCAATAGGAATTTAAGATCCCTCCATGTCTTTTCATGTCTTGATAGTTTAATATTTTGTTGAGGCTGAATAATTGTCTATGTATAAAGTCTATTTGTCAGTTGAAGTATATCTTGGTTGCTTCCAATTTTGGGCATTTATAAATAAAGATGCTATAACAGCCATGTGCAGGTTTTTGTGTGGGCATACATTTTCAATATGGGCATACATTTCTTATCTGTGTATGTACTTAGGAGAATAATTGATAAATTTTATGGTAAAACAATTTGGGGTTTGTAAGAAATACCTAGACTGTTAAAGTGGTTGTACCATTTTGAATTATCATCAAGAATGAATGAGCATTCTTGTTGTTTCATATTGCTACCAGCATTTGTTAGTATTAGCTGTTTTGGATTTTGGCATTTTAATATGGTATATCATTGTTCTTGATTTGCAATTTCTTAATGACATGATATTGGGTATTTTTATATGCTTGTTTGTCATCTGTATATCTTCTTCAATGAAGTGTCTGTTAAGATATTTTGCCAAAAAAAAAAAGATCTTTTGCCCATTTTAAAATTTAGTCTTTTTTTTTTTTACTTATTGTTGAGTTTAAGTTTTTATATATTTTGGGCACAGACCTTTATTAGCTATGTATTGTACAAATAGTTTCTCCTAGTTTGTGGCTTGTCTTTTCATTCTCTTTAAAAAAATATTTATTTATTTTAAAGGTATGGGGTACAATTCAGGAATAGGTTAAAAAAAAATGGTCATTGTATAGGTAAAGTTTGGGCCTGACTTTGGTCTCTACTTCACATGTTTTGAGATCAGGTACACTTATTGATGAAGTGTGCCACCTTCCCTCCCCTGACAGTGTCCCACTGCTGCCAATCTCTTTCTCATAGTATTATAATAATTGTTCAGAGTCTGCTTATAAGAGAATAAGTGGTAGTAAGTTCTTTACTTCTGTGATAGATCACTGAGTATCATAGACTCTAAATTCATCCATGTTGCTGCAAAGTTTATAATTTTGTCCTTCTTTATGACTGTGTATTATTCCATTATGTACATGTACCACATTTTTTTGATCCAGTCTACTTTTGATGGGCAGCATGGTGGGTTCCATATTTTTGCTACTGTGAATAGTGCTACAGTAAGTATGTGTGTTCAGTTATCTTTTTTATAGAATGATTTGTGTTCCTCCAGGTATATTGCCAGAAGTGGGGTTACTGGATCACATGGAAGGTCAACTTTTAGTTCTTTTAGAAATAACCACACTGTTTTCTACAGAGATTGTACTAGTTTACACTCCCACCAACAATGTAGAAGTGTTCCTTTATCCCCACATACTCTCCAGCATGTTGCTTTTTGAGTTATTGATGATGGCCCTCCTGACTGGAGTTAGGTGGTATCTCAGTGTGGTTTTAATTTGCATTTCTTTAATGATTAGTGAGGCTAAGCATTTTTTTCATGATCTGTTGGTTGCTTGTATGTCTTCTTTTGAGAAGTGTCTGTTCATATCTTTTGCCCACTTTGTTTGTTTTGTTTTGTTTATTTGTTTGCTGTCTTTCCTTTGATCTTTGGGTTGATTGCCCACTTTTTAATAGGGCTGTTTTTGTTTTTTTTTCTTTTCAGCACATTTGAGTTCTTTGTAGATTCTAGATGTTAGGCCTTTGTCAGATATACAGTTGGCAAATATTTTTTTCCCAGTCTATGGGCTCTCTACCCACTCTCTTGATGATTTATTTTGCTTTGCAGAAGCTTTTCAGTTTGATGAAGTCCCTCTTATCTATCTTATCTCTTATAGCATGGACATTTGGGGTTTTGATCAGGAATTGATTGCCAGTTCCAATTTCCATAAGGGTATCTCCTGTATTTTCTAAGGTTCTTATAGTTTGAGGTTTAATGTTTAGGACTTTCATCAATTTGGAGTTGATTTTTGTGTGTGGTGATAGGGGTTTTTTAATCTGCATGTGGTCAGCAGTGTTTTTCATGGAACAGCAGTTTATAATTTTAATAAAAACCAATGTCATTTTTTCCATGAAACATTTTTTAATGTTGTATCTGTAAACTCATTGCCAAGCCTAAGACCACTTAGATTTTCTTTTATGTTATGTTCTAAAATGTTATAGGTTTATTATTTTAGGTTTAGGTATGTCATACATTTTGGGTTGAGTTTTGCAAAAGTTGTATAATCTATCTAGATTTACCTTTTTCTGCATGTGGATGTCCTGCTGTTCCAATATCATCTGTTGGAATAACTATTATCCTTTGTAGTGCCTTTACCCTCTGTCAAAAATCAGTTAACGTTATAAGGGTCTATTTCAGCACTCTGTATTCTTTTTTTGTTGCATTGATCTGTTTTTCTATTTTTTTCACTACCAATGACCACACTTTATTATTTTCTTTGTTATGCTAACCTTAGATTTATTTATTTATTTTTTTACGTTTAAGGTGAAATCTTATATTACAGATTTCTTCTTTAATGCAAAAATTATAAATTTCATTATAGGAATTGTTTTAGATGCATACAACAAATTTTGGTGTGTTGCATTTTCACTTTCATTCAGATAAAAAAAAATATATTTTTAAACCCTCCTCAAGATACTCTCTCTGATTTGTGAGATGTTTAGGTGTGTGCAACTTATTTTCCAAATACTTGGAAATTTTCCAGATACCTTTCTTTTACTGATTTCTACTTCCATTATAGTCAGAAACATACTTTGCATTATACCTAATTTTTAAAAAATATTTGCTAATAATTTTTTACAGCCAGAATATGGCTTATTTTGGTAACTCTTCCATATGCACTTGAGAATAATGTATATTCTGCATTTGTCAGTTAGAATCTTCTGTAAGATTCTAAAAGGAGATCAAATTGAGTGCTTTTCAGGGCTTCTATATCCTTACTGATGTTCTCAATAATTATGATGTTAATTACTGAGAGGGACAATGACAATTCTCTGTTGATTGGTGTGCATATCTTATCTCTTCATCTGTATTGCTGCCTGATGAAAAGAAATTCTTCCATTTTCTTTTGTCCTTAAGCCTTAGTCAGTGTCTTCTATCTTGGCATTGAACACATTTATATCCAATGGCTCATCTTTGCATGAGAAATTTCATAGTATAGGTATTGTTTACTTCTGAAAACTATATAAATGACTGCAGAGTTCCTAACTGGCAATGCTATACTTTTTTTCCAATGACTATGGTTTGCACATGCAAAATTAGAAATTCTATCTCAAATACCTTTTCATAAATGTGATAAAATAAAGTTTTAGTGTAAAATATATTTTGCAACATGCATTGTGCATAGCTTTTTTTGTTTGTTTGTTTGTTTGCTTGCTTGCTTGTTTTTTATTACCTAAGGCTCTACAGAAAACTTAGAGGATTATCTGGGTTTTTATCCGAAATCAAGGCAGAATAGTCTCACTATATGCATCTGAATTTTAAGGGGGCAATAAAATTCACATTTCTCTTCTCTATAATTATACTACCTGCATGTTGCTTATTCCAATTACAGAAATATATTTTAATGCAAATTTATTTTTACCCCATAAACAAGTGACTATACTGCATTATAGGGTATAAAATTAAAAGCAAATGTAGAATGTTAGCTCTGGTTGAAATGTTATCATCAGTTTGTCCATCCTCTTCTATTTGACAAGATAGAAAAAATTTTATAATTACAAAATCTATGTTTCAAAGGAGCAAAGTTACCTGAAGACTATAATAATAGATTTCTTAATAGCTAAAGTAGTAAGTGTTCTCTATTTCATGCTGCCTCTGGGAATTTTTTATCTGGACTTTAAATGCTCGAAGAACTCACATTTTGGTAATACCAGAATCAGGAGTGGGCTTTGATAGAACATGTGCAAATTACTTAATTTGCCACCTTATATATTAATAGAGGTCAAGTCAGTTGGTAATATTTCATAGAATTGTATATTTTGCAGTCAACTCATTATTAGACGTGTCTCATTTAGGATTCTTAACAGTAGCTTGGCTTTGTTCTAGGCTGTTACTGCTTGCTGTTTCACTGCCTTTAATTATTCCTCCCCCTACATGTATTGAAATGGAATGCCTCAAGGATACTGTGATGGCAACACTATGCACCATTGTGTTTCCTTATACTGGATCTTGGGAAGGATATTGCTAGACCACTAGGCAAAATAGAAAGGTGGATTTAATTTGCATCAAATAAATATATTAAAGTTAAATGAATCAAATATGCAAATACATTATTAACATCCAGCTAAGAATGGTTAGAAATAATTTTACTTTTAAGTATTCAATCCCATCACCCCTATAGAAAGACATATGGCAATCTCTTTTCCAGTAGGGCTTGTGTCCTGTCAGAACATTGTTACTTTGATATAAAGTCAGAATAAAACAGATGTCAAGGCCATTGCTTAATGCTTTTCTGTGTAGTGTAGCAAGTTGTAAGCATAATACATTCCTGATTTATCTATCTTAGACAAAATAATATGTACTCCTTGGTTTCTATGATTTAAGTAAATAAAAAAAAAACAAAGAAACATATTGTTTCTGGTCTCACTATTTTACTTCCTTGATAAATTAGTCCACCACATTTCAGAAAAAAAAAAAAAAGTATCAATTATTATGAACGTGTAGAGCAATGTATGACTGCATATCTCAAAGACTTCATCGCCAAATACCATCACATTAGGGACTAGGAGTGCACCGTATGAATTTGGGGGGGGGCAGAAGCAGTTTCATAGCACCCACTTCTTTTTTATTTTTATATACTCATCACCTGTATTATTACTTTTTTTTTTTTTAAGTTGAGGTCTCATTCTGTCATCCAGGCTGGAGTGCAATGGCACAATCTTCATAGCTCAGTAGAAGTTCTAACTTCTAGGCTGAAGCAAGCTTCCCACTTTAGCCTTTTAAATTGCTGGGATTACAGGCATGAGTTGCCACACCAGGCCTCTATTTTAAATACCTTCTTCCTTAAATTGGATAGACTACGTTGTCGTATCTTCAAATGAATATTTTTTCTAATCACATTGAGCTTTGCAAATGCCCTAGGTTAGGCTAATCACCTTTTTGATAACAAATATTTTTAACACATTAATAGATAATATAACCTACACATTTAATATCAATAATAATCAATATAATGTCTTAAATATAATCTAAAGCAGATATAAGATAAAATTGATTTGTAAAAAATATAAAATTGTCAATATCTACTCATGCAGAAAAAAAACAAAAGATAAATTTAGGCATGTGCATGAAGAATCACTGTGATTAAAACAGCCACAGACTGGACGAGCATAGTGGCTCAATCTGTAATCCCAACACTTTGGAAGGCTGAGGCAAATGGATTGCCTGAGCCCACGGGTTTGAGACCAGCCTGGGCAACTTGGCTAGACCTCGTCTCTACAATAAATCAAAAATTAGCCGGGCATGGTAGTGCACACCTGTAGTTCCAGCTACTTGGAAGGCTGAGGTGGAAGGATCGCCGGAGCCCAGGAGGTTGACGCTGGGGTGACCGTGAGCATGCCCCTGCACTCTGTAATCCCGCGCCTTGGGAGGCTGAGGTGAGTGGATTGCCTGAGCCCGCGGGTTTGAGACCTGCCTGGGAAACTTGGTGAGACCTCCTCTCTACAATAAAACAAAAAATTAGCCAGGTGTGGTAGCACGCGCCTGTAGTTCCAGTTACTTGGAAGGTTGAAGCAGAAGGATCGCCGGAGAACAGCAGGACGAGGCTGCGGTGGCAGGGAGCAGCCACTGCACTCCAATCTGGGCGACAGAGTGAGACTCCAACTCAAAAAAAAAGAAAACAAAAATAATAAAATTCAAAACATGAAAAACTTAAACCATGAAAAACTTAAACTTAAAACTTAACCATGAAAGTTATTTGATAGTATACCAATACACTCACAAATTACATGGAAATCCCAGTCTTCTTGTTCCTTTTCTTTCTTCTTTTTAAAAAAAAAAAATCAGGGCCTCCCTCTATTGCCCAGCTGGAGTGCAGTAGTAGATAAAGGCTCACTGCAGCTTTGGCCTCCCAGGCTCAGATGATCCTTCTGCTTCAGCCTCTTGAGTAAATGAGACTACAAATGCACACCACCACACTCAGCAATTTTTTTTGATATTTTGTAGAGATGAGGACTTGCTATGTTACCTGGGGTGGTTTCAAACTCTTGGACTCAAGCAGTCCTCCCACCTCAACCTCCCAAACTGGAAGAATTACAGGCATGAGCCACTGTGCCTGGCCTCTGCCACACTTCTTTTCATGTAGAACATGTATTAGCCAGGTTTCCAATCAATAAATGCTGATGCCATTCTATAGTTTTTTTTTTAAATTAAAATCATGCCAACACATTTCCAAAATGCTGCCTAGAAGGTGATTCTGTGCATATAACCTGCCTTAAGAACGACTTTCCAAGGTTCTTACTCCTGCTCTTTTTTTAGTATAAATATTATTCATTCACATCTCTAAGAATTAAACTACCATATAATCTTTATGGTTTAGATAAAATGCCCCCTTCTTGTGAAGACATTATTTAAGTTCTAAAAATAAAACAAATCCCTACTCTTATGTTTTACAAAATTGTTGCATACTGGTGATATACGAGGTCTGATAATTAGGTTTGCAAAACATCCTAGAAAAGGCATTACATACCTCACTGTTGAATATCACTATAGTCACCTTCGAAGTACTCCCTTTGGGAAGCTTTGCACCCATGACAGTGCCTAGTCCACTCGTCAAAGCAATTTTGGAACTCTTTTTCTGGAATGACCATCAGAGCTGTCATTTTTATTTGCCAAGGCCTGACAATTAAGTTCACTAACTTGCCACTGTGCGACTACATTGGCAGCATTATTCAAATAACTGTATTGAAATATCCTCCCTACTCACTTGATATGGCTCCCAATGACTTTTTTCTTTACCCGAAGGTAAAAGGAAACTGAAAGGAGGATGACATTTAGGACATCAAGGGTAATAGGGCAACAGCTCTGATGGTGATTCCAGAAAAAGAGTTGCAAAATTGCTTTGACGGGTGGACTAGGTGCTGGTGTCGGTGTATACAGCTTCACAAGGTGAATACTTCAAAGGTGACCATAGTGATATTCAACAATGAGTTATGAAGCACTTTTTCTAAGATACGATTGCGAACTTCATTGTCAGACCTTATATTCTATTGCATTATAGACATTTATTCATGTGTTTCATTTATTATTGTATCTTTAGCAATCTGAAGATAGACTTCTCAAAGATCTGTAAAAGTATATAATCCATCTTCCTGACTTCTGCATCTTGAATATTTAATTACATATTGAGCATTGTTTTTTGCTGAATAAATGTATCAGAATTTCCTACATTTTTACTTTGTTTTCTTACTGCTTCTTTTCATTTTTGTTTGCAACCACATCTTTCATACACACACACACACACACACACACACACACACACCCACACACACACATCTAGTCTTTATAATTCATTATTTAAAATTGCTAAGTGAAAGCTGCTTGGACAGGTGATTATTATTATTATGAGTTTGCTAACGTGATACTCTTAGCCTAATTATTTATAGTTTTTTTCCTTTATAGGAAAAGTTATTGACTATTGAGTACTTTTCTGTAATAGCTGCAACCAGCAGGGCTTTACTAGAAAAGGGGAAAAAAATCACCTACAGTATATTCTAAAAATGTTAACTGGGAAAATTTGATTGCCCAAATACAGGAAAGAATAAATTTAATTCATATTAACATAATTGCCTTTTATTATGTATTAATGACTTTAAAATTCTAACATATATAATAGCTGGCATTTACACAGAAAGGAATGCATTTTTCAGTATTATTCTCATATTAAATATGTTAATTAATAAGAAATAGCTGAGAGGAAGAATGTGAAGGACTAGACTGGGCTTAATCTGAATCCCATTTCATTAGAAAGCCCTCAAACCTCATAAATCAAAGTTTCAAAAAGTAGTGCTCTATTGGTAGTACTGTAATTCTTTATAAGTAATTTTTCCACTTTGTTCTTTTTTATCATTTTTGTTAAGCTGTTAAAGATGATGTGGGAAGAATTATAGAAAAAATACATTTATTACCCTGTATCTGTCACATATTCACCAGTAGCAAAGAGGTAACTTGACTTTCTTTAGAAATTTAGACATTATAATGGCCTGAAACCACTTAGATTTTTTCTAAGTGTTTTAGAAGATGGATATCTCTGCAGCTGACTTTGAGTTAGTGTTGCAAAGCAGAAATAGTACCATAGCTTGTGTTAGATTTATATATATTCTATTTTAAATCTAGGCTTGGTCATTTATTGCTTGGGGCAAATAATTTGAACTCTTGTAACCTTGGTTTTGTCACTTACTAAAAAAAGAGTTAAAAATATATAACATGGAAGATAATTGTGTTGAATCTAAGTGATAATTCACATAAAATAGAAAACTTGTACTTAACTTTTAATGAAATATGATAATCATGATCAATTTGAATCTACTAGGCCATCTCTTGCTCCATCTTAACATTTTTATGACTCAGAGAGGTTTAGAAGTGACAACTCACAACTGAGAGTTTAATTTATAAGTTGGATTAATCAGATTTCTTCAATATTAACATTTTGTGATTCACTAATCCTATCTGTATGCTGCTGAACTTAGCTTCATAGCCTATTTGAATCCTCACTTATTGAAAAAGAATAACTGATATGATGCTGAAAATATCTAAGCTTTAAGTTGGCATTTTTTAGCTAGGGTCAATGTTAACCTTCAGGGCAGTGTGATGTAAAGGGAAAGTAATAAATCTTGCCCTCAACTGACCTTGGTGTTAACCGTCGCTGTAGTTACTTTTTAGAACTGGATCTATGGGCAAGTCATTGGTGCTTTATGAAATTTAATACTACAGTATATAAAATGTACTATAAATTGTCCTTGGTCTCTTTTTTTATATTTCACATATGTTTATATTTAAGTAAATGTTTATATCTATATTTTAATTATATATGATTATTAATTAGGATTAGGAATATAAAGTCCCAAATGGCAGAGTATATTAATTATTTTAGAACAATGCATTGACAGTTATGCCTCATTGTAAACAATGTTCACTAGTGAAATGAGTAAACAACTAAAAACTAAAATGTCAAAACCTAAAATTTCACACATTTACTAAGTTTGAGTTAAACATTATAGAGTGACAGTTCTTGAAAACTTTTCCAAAGAAAAGTTAAATCACAATCAGTGACATTATAGCCAGTACACTGTATTTTTAACTCATTCTTTCTTGATATAAAAAGATTCCATTCATTTAACTGACAGTGTTTATTTTTTTCCTTTTGTCTAGAACATGTTAATATGTACTTACAAAACATCAGAAATTCTCCTATGCAGTCAAGTATCACTTTGAAGTTAAGATACTGTTGATTGTCATTGTACTTTAGCTTCCTTAAGTTTCTATTTAATTTATGAAATACTTATTATAAGTAAAAGAAAAGATGTCTTCTAGAAAAAAAAAATCAGAATCAGCCATGGCCCCACGTCCCTTTTAGTGAAATAGACTGAATGTTAGCATATATTTAGATAAACTGAATACAGGAAGACATATTTTCATGAAACTGCACTGATTATACTGTATATACACTTTTTCTTGTTTCCTCGACTTCTCTAAAAATTTCTGCTGAGTTCTGCTTACCCTGTCTATAAAATAACTGTACTATCACAGATTATAATTTATGGCAAATTTAGGAGTGCTGAATAAACTTTTTGTTTTGGTAATAAAGTCCTTGATTAAATGTATTTAGACTTGATTCCATGCTTTTGAAAACCTATTTGGTACTATGACTTTAATGTATACATTAGGGGACAAGTTTCTTTTTGACACATCTTGTTCATTTTTAGAAAATTTTAACACTTAAAAAAATAGTCTAGCTTGACCCTTTCATATATTTACAGCCCTTCCTTGGCAATTGACTCTCAGAAAAATATTTTGTAGAACTATGTAAATGCCACAAATTCTTTTTATAGTCTTTGTCACATTGAAGACAATGAGACAATGTGTAACAATTCAGTGTGGGTTGGAAAAACCAAGGAAACAAAATCAATAGTTATAAAAAGGAGCAAATACTTTTCATATATATTTCGCAACCAAATCAAGACTTAAGGACATTTAAATATATTGGACTTTTTATCTAATCCTATCTCATTGCATTGGGTAATAAAAAGTCCGGCTACAGAACTATAGAACAAAGAATGGTAAATGTGTCACAGAGCCCAAAGAGTAACCTGAAAGTTTTTTTTTTTCTTTCTTTCTTTTTGTGCTGTTGATTCTCAGTTTGAGAAAAACTTTTCAATAAAGTTTCCTGGGAACATAGAATAATTAGGAAAAAATGACCTTGAGGTTTATATTGCTTTTAAAACAGCCACTTGGCAAATCATTGTAGGCATGAATGTCACTCTAAGATTGATGTTTATAAGAAAGCTCTCAAATGCAATATATGAACGAAAACTTTGTCTTTTGGCCATGTATGGCAAATCTTAGCCCTGACAGTCACTTTTTCCTCTGATGCTGAGAAAGCAAATAACAGATTTTATAAAACTTAGTATATGAACTTATGGAAAGTACTAATCTAAAACCCATTTGCAGAAGAGTATCTGCTTTTTTAGAAAAATGCATATGCTCGAGTATCAATTTTATTTCACAGAGATTAGTGTTCTGAAAATTAATATGTATTTCACTTTTTACATGCATAGGTATTTTATAACTTGCTTATATCTCCTTCAAAGAGAACAAATTCAATAACAATATTGTTTATCTTTAAGCCAGTAGTTTTGAAAACTTAGGAATGGCAATTTCTGTCTAAATAATATTTTCTTGAATATCATAGTTTTCATCTCACATTATTGGCATAACTTATGTGTTTTAGGAGCAATGTAGAATGTGTTTCTCATAATACGTTTAGTTTTCACAATCCAATAAGATTGTTAAGAAACAATTTCTACTGAAACTAAAATGTTCAAACATCTGGTAATTAGAGCAAGATCTCTGTTATCTATAGAGAGTATAACATGAATTCAGATATAAATAATTTCACCTATATAGAAAAAAAAAAAAAAGAAGATGTGGTGGGCTAGGCTCGGTGACTCAGCTTGTAATCCCAGCACTTTGGAAAGCTGAGGTGAGTGAATTGCCTGAGTCCGTGGGTTCGAGACCAGCCCTGGCAACTTGACAAGACCTCCTTTCTACAATAAATTTTTTTAAAAATTAGCTTGGTGTGGTAGCAACGTGCCTGTAGTTCTGGCTACTTGGAAGTTGAGGTGGAAGGATCTCTGAACCCAGAGGGTCGACACTGGGGTGGCCGTGAGTGTACCACAGCACTCCAGTCTGGACAACAGAGTGAAACTTCAACTTAAAAAAAAAAATGATATGGTGTACAACTCGGAATTAGGTACTTAGTAGTCATCACACAGGTGAAGTTTGGGCCTCCCATTGATCCTCACTTTGCCTGGTTTGGGATCAGGTACGCTTACTGATGTTATGTGGGAGCAGCATCCTGGTACTGCCAATCCTTTCCTTGCAGTATTATGGGAAATGTTTCAGGTTCCACTTATGAGTGAGAAAATGTGGTACTCAGATCACTGAGTATTATAGACTCTAAATTTATCCAGGTTGCTGCGAAGTTCATAATTTTGTCCTTCTTTATGGCTGCATAAGTCCATCAAGTATATGTACCACATTTTTTTTATCCAGTCCACTTTTGATGGACAGCATAGTTGGTTCCATGATTTTACTATTGTGAATAGTGCTGCAATAAATATGCATGTGCAGGTATCTTTTTTTGTAGAATGATTTGAGTTTCTCCAGGTTTATTCCTAAAAAGAGGATTGCTGGGTTATATGGAAGGTCGAGTTTTAGATCTTTTAGAAACTGCTACATTGTTTTCCACAGATGTTATACTAATTTACGTTCCACCAACAGTATAGAAGTGTTCCCTTTTCCTCATCCTCTCCAGCATCTGTTGTTTTTTGAGTTATTAATGGTGGCCATCCTGACTGGAGTTAGGTATCAACTCAGTGTGGTATTTGTAGTTTTAAAAATTTGATCCTGAGGCATGGTAGATTAATGCATATGTTTTTCTTATGAAGAAGTATGAAGCAAGTATGGTGTATATAAATCAGAGTAGAATTAATAAAATGGTCTGATAGTGTGACAAAGTTGAAGTTCAGAAAAAAAGAATTATTATCAGGGATCAGAAAACTTGAATTTAAATCTAACAAACCAGTTGTTAGATGTGCGACTGGCAGTGTTACCTACTTTCTTTCCACACCATGCTATGAGGATGATTGAGGTCAATGACTGTGAATGTGATTTGAAACCAAGCTATAGCTAATCAATTAAAGTTTTGTTTTGTTTTTTTTTTTTGAGTTGGAGTCTCACTCTGTCACCCAGACTGGAGTGAAATGGCTGCTCCCGGCCACTGTGGCCTTGACCTGCTGGGCTCCGGCGATCCTTCCGCTTCAGCCTTCCTAGTAGCTGGAACTACAGGCGCGTGCTACCACGCCTAGTTAATTTTTGACTTATTGTAGAGATGAGGTCTCGCCAAGTTGCCCAGGCCGGTCTCGAACCCGCGGGCTCAGGCAATCCACTCACCTCAGCCTCCCAAAACGCTGGGATTATAGGCTGAACCACTGAGCCCAGCTTCAATTAAAGTTTTATCAGTATTTGACAGTCCTTACAGAAATCAGGTTTTATTCCATGATGAATTTAGTGAAGACTTTTTTTTACATCATTCCAATCATTTCATTTCAATTGCAAAGCTAGCAGAAGTCATTATGAAAGTAAAGAACACTTTGCATAAAGTTTTTCATAGAATTTATCTCAGTAGCTAAAACCACTCCCTGGTTTATAAAGGGTATATGGACAAGTCATTGCAAGAAAACTCTGTAATGCAATATACAGATGAGAACTTTGTCTTTTGGAATTTGCTTACAAAATAAATCACTGAATCCAGATACACATTTTTTCTCTTGTGCAATGTTATATTATCAAACAAACCCTATTTAACAAAGTATTTTATAATGAACTAACAATACCTAAATTAAAGTGAGCAAACCTAAATGTGCAGCTTGATGAAGCTGCATAAGAATAACATAACGATGTAATCCCCCAAATAAAAAAATAAAATATTACCAACAAATCTGATGTCCTCCTGTGACCTCTCGTAGTCACTGAACTACTCTTGTACAAGTTAATAACTGTTTTAATTTCTAAATATATAACTTAGTGTCATGTAACATATCTCTTTGGCGTATATATATATATTTTTTTTTAGTCAACGTTATATGTATTAGATCAATCCACACTGGTTTGGTGGAGTGGTTTGTTTATTTTAATTAATGAATAGTGTACATTATTCTGGATCTTCTAATTCCTTCCATTTGCAGATAATTTTAGTATCATTTTGTCATTTTCTTATACGTAACCTTTCTTAAAGTTTGATTTGGATTGCATTGAGTCAATTTTGGTCTTATATATGAACATTATATACATATGAGGCATATAGTGCCACAACTGAACTCAAACTCCTGGGCTCAAAAGATTCCCCCACATTAGCTTCCCAAGCACCAAGGACTACAGGCCTGGATCACTGCACTCAACTAATATTTAAATGTATTTAGTATTTCTTAATTTTTCTGAACAACTACTTCTAAGTTTCAATGTATATATTTTGCATAAGTTTTGTTAAATATATTCCCAAATTCCTAATATTGTTGATTTCACAAATATTTATTTATTTTATACTGTAATTTTTTTGTATTATTGGGTTTTGCATATTACCATTGAAACCTGTGAGCTACTACAAATTTTAAGCATAGATTATTTTGCCCGTGGATAGCACATGTTTATTTTTTGTCTTCCATTTTTACATAATTTATTTTCCTTTCCTTGCTCTATTTGTCCTATCAGGACATATGATAGAATATTAAGGAGAAATGGCCAAAGCAAACAGCTTTGTCAAGTTCCTAATCCTAGGTGAAACTATTCTGTATTTTTACACTTAAGAGTGATGTTAGTTGTTGACCTTCCATAAAAAGAAAATTAAATGATAAATAAAACCAATGTAAGAAATTAC
Organism: Carlito syrichta; assembly: GCF_000164805.1. Classification (NCBI taxonomy): domain Eukaryota; kingdom Metazoa; phylum Chordata; class Mammalia; order Primates; family Tarsiidae; genus Carlito; species Carlito syrichta. Next base: position 289,874 of record NW_007250992.1, on the reverse strand, counting down.
TTCTTTGAAAAGTTTATAAAATCAATACACCTCTAGGCAGAATGACCTAGAAAAAAAAGAAAAATTATCACTAATGAAATAGAATTTGTCACATAAAAATAAAGGTTGAAAGAGAATAAAAACAGGCATACGACAATAAATTTGACAACGGATAACACGGAAAATTTTATATAATATTATATATTACAAAAGATCACTCAAGAAGTGGATAATCTGAGTAGCCATAGAGTCAATAAAGATATTGTAATTTAAAACTCACACAAAAAATATCAGGCACAGATATTTTATTGGTGAAGTCAATCAAATGTTTAAGAAAGAAAGACTACCACTTGTATAACCTTTTGCAAAAATGCAGACCAGATATTTCTTAACAAAGATGTTCTTCATCAGGTTAAAGATATTTAATTTGAATAGGTGTTAAATGCTTTTGCTATTTTTCTCTCTATATTGAGATAATAATATGCTTATTCTTTTAATTTTATCAATGTCATAAATATATTTTGTTTTTGAATACTAATCTAATATCACATCCCGTGACAAAACATATTTGGTCAGAAAGTTGTGTTTTAAATGATTCTTGATTTAATTTGCTAAAGTTTTATGAAGGCTTTTTGTCTACATTCATAAGAATTATCGGTCTGTTGATTGATTGTCTTATAATATATTTGTCTATTATTGTCATTAAGACACCTATGATCTTATAAACTGATTGAAAAGCACCTGCTTTAGGTTCCTCTGAAAAGCTTACAATTCTCTGGTAGTTTGGTCAATTCCAGTCAATTCTTCTTGAAATCCATAGATAACTTCTTAAGATCTGCTGCAGAACTGTGTGCCTATATATAATACTGTATCATATACTTAAAACTATCTGTTAATCGATTTGACCTCCTGTTCAGTGTTCTTACCACAATAAAATAAAATAAAATAAAATTTTACAGGTTCATACATGTCGTCACAAATGACAAGTATTCATTCCTCCTATGCTATGGAATAGCATTCCCTTGTGCGTATATACTATATTAGCTTTATTTATTTTTCCACTGATGGACACTTAGGTTCATTCATTATCTTGACTATTGAGAACAATGCTACCATAAACATGGGAGTCTGATAGCTCTTCAACATACTGATAAATTTCCTTGGATAAATACCCAGTAGTGGGATATGATCCAGAATATGGTAGTTCTATTTTTAATTTTTAGAGAAATTTCCATATTGTTTTTCAGATGAGATCAGGCATGTTCAGGATGGTATGGCCAGAGACAACATACTGTTTTTCATAATGATTGTTCTAGTTTACATTTCTACTAAGAGTATGTTAAGTGACATAAGGCAGGCATAAAAAGACAAATGCTATGTGTCACTTATATGTGGAATCTAAAACAGTTGATCTTATAGAAGTAAAGAGCAGAGAAGTAGTTACTGGAGGCCTGAGATAATAGGAGGACGGGAAGATGGAAAGAGATTAGTCTATAGGTACAATGTTACGGTTTTATACAAAGAATAAGTTCTGCTATTCTATTGCACAGTAGGGTGACTACACATAACAATAATGTATTGTATATTTCAAAATGTCTAAAAGAGATAATTCTAAATATTCTTACCACAAAGAAATGATAAATATTTGAGGTGATCAATTTGTTAATTTCCCTGATTTGGTCATTATATACTATACACCTGTTTTGCAACATCATATCGTACCCAATTCATACATACAATTATTATGTGTCAACTAAAAGTAAAATTTTAAAAAGGTCTCCCTGAACTTCAGTATTTTCAATTTTGTAGACCATGGTGGTGCATGGAATCTGCCTCCTTGCTCTGGAGTCCCATATTATTGAGAGGTCACCTCCTGTTTTCCCTTCTCTCAGATATTATAGCCCTGCAGAGCCAGGCTGAAAACAATTGTTTCATATTACTTTGTCCAGGTTTTCCATTATTTACAGTTGGAAGTTAAACATAGTCACAGGTCTCTGTCATGGACAGAAGTGGAAGTCTGGTAATACAATTTATATTGTTGTTAATATTTTTCAGTTTGTTCAACATTGATATGTATTATTGGGCTTTAGTTTGTATTGTCCAGAAGTATTGTATGATGAATGTAGCAAATATCCATGTCCCTTTGGGTTTTACATCTTAGTGTATGTTGGTCTGACTTCAGATTACAGTATCTGCATTTCTTTGTCTTCAGGTGTTTTCTATCTTGCTCTTAGGTGGCATTAACCACTGACCCTCCTCCCCTCAGTTCTGTATAAAAGACATATAGGAACTGGCATAAAAGTGTTTCAGCTTTATTGCATTTCTGGCAAGGGACCTCTGGGTTATGTGTTATTTTTCCTTCCTTTTTGTTTCACTTCCTTACTCCTTGCCACTATTTATTAGAAATACCTCCTAAAAAGACTAGTTGCACAAATAAATCACTTGCATTATTCATATCAGAGTCTGCTCCTAGAGAATTCCAGATTAAAACAATGAGAAATTTAAAAATATGAATTATTTTCCCAAAGAACAACTAATTTCAATATAAGAAAATTAACATTACATTTTCTGCTTTTCTATACTTAAATTTGGACTAATGGTGATTGCTACCTTCTTTAAAAATGTTTTTTCAATCAGCAACAAATAAAATAGATTAAGTGGCTTTATAAATAAATTAAAAGTTTTTAAAAATCAATTACCTATTTATCAAGTAAGTTGTAAATATTCTGCACAAATAAATTGCTACAATTTTTTTCCTTTGGGGAAATTTTGTGTATAATAGCCTATTTTTAAAAAATTGGGTTGTCTGGCCAAACTTCATTCATGGTGGTTCAGGAAAGAAGTTATATTAAGCATTAAATTATTTTGCAAATAAGAAGTTAACAATAGTTGACAGGTCTCAGTTTTTAAAAGAGTCATATAAATGAATGGGCTATTTAGAAATATAGCATTTCATTTTTCATATTCTTCCCTAATTTTGAAAGTTAATATCTGATATTTTATTTAGTTGCTTATATATATATATCTTAATTATTCATTGAAGGACTGCTCATATTTTTGCTCTGAGATAAACTTTGGACATAACAGTAAATAAGGAAGACATAATTTACCATGTTTCCACAGACTAATTCACAGAGGTGAGGATGATTATAAGAAAAAATAAAATATGCACAATATGATATATGTTATTTTTAAAAAGACAATATCTATAGGAGGACATAGGGATATTTATTTTGGGCAAACAAAGTTTGAGTACGTGATTGCATTTTGCCTTAGATATGAAAAATGATTCAAATTAGCCTGATTGCTGGAGTTTGTATATATATGGTAGAAGAAGATTCAGGCAGAAACGCAGTAAGTTCTAAATGAGACAAAGAGCATTTGAGGAAATGGAAATAACAAAAAAAGGTGTCTATGGTTATAGCTTTAACTCAGAAATCATCTTAGGAGGTGTTTGAAGTCTTCTCAGAAGACTCAGTTATCTTCTTAAGAGATTTTGAGGGGGGTCTTCTCAAAAGACTCAGAAATTTTCTTAAGAGGTTTTTACAGTCTTTTCAGAAGACTCAGAAGTCTTCTTAGGAGGTTTTTTGGGGGAAACTGGAGGCACAGAGTAGAGTAGTAGGAGGAGAAATGATAAATAAAATATAGACATTTGAAAAATATAATTGATTGTGAAAGTAGAAGGAAGAAAATCCTTAAGCATGACATCTACTACTCTCGTCTGAAAGACAAGTACATTAGAGATATCATCTCTGAAAGCTGAATTTAGGAAGAGGAAGAATTATATAGAGCTTTGTTGTGGTGACTTTCAGGAGTTTATGACATTTTGATGGCTGGTATATGGATTTTGTGTCTGACTGAAAGAGGAGATATCTGAGAAGGACATAAACATTTGGCATCATCAATATTTATATAGGAAAATGCAACCATGAAAACAAGTTCACTAGAAAGAAATGTAGAGAAAGAAGATAAAACTTGAATGCCTGTAATTTAGAGAATAATAAATTGGTATTATTTCAAGGTATGAGAGTTATTAGCCATGAGATTTAGAGTAACTCATATGACTTATGAGGAACTCAGTTTTTTCATCTGTGAAATCCAGAATCTGTGCAATATAATAGAGCATATAGTTCTAAAATTCAAGAAATCCAAGACACTTTCTGTTTGCTTTTAACCTATTGTCTTAGCTAACACAAAAGTTATACATATAATCATCCTGCAGTATCCACAGTGGATTGGTTTCAGGACTGCCCCCCTTCCTGTGGATATCAAAATCCATGAATGCTCAAGTCCTTTATGTAAAATGGCATAGTATTTGCATGTAACCTATACATTCTTCCATATATTTTAAATAATCTTTAGATAATTTATGATACCTGGGACAGTATAAATGCTCTGTAAATAGTTGTTATGCTTTATTGTTTTCATTTGCATTATTTTTATTGTTGTTTTGTTATTTGATTTTTTCTTTTCCTTTTTGGAACATTTACAGTTCAAGGTGAGCTAACCCACAGGTATGAAAACCTCTTATACAGAGGACTGAATATATATGTCCATAGTGGCTTGACTTCACCTGGACTGAGATTTTTATAGTCCTAATGCCACCATATTTTTAAGTAATGGTGCATTTATGTCTAAGGATGGTGGATACAAGTCTTTATGGTTCCTTATAATTGTTACTCAGACTTGCCTAATATTTTCCAAATTTGGTTGAGATAAAATGAATTTATCAATCACCTGCTTTATGCCAGACACTGTTAATGGAACTTTGAAAACATCAGTTACCTACTGGCTAGTTTACAAGAGTTATAAAACTTTTCAATTTTTGTGTTGATTTATTATTTGTCTTTTCATAGATGTAGCCTTTGAAGTTTGTAAAAATGGTAGTTTTATAATATGTCATATTATTCTCACTAGAATTAATGATTATTGACAAAATTCAGTTACTTAGAAGTAGCAAGGGTTAAATTTGAGCTAGTTCCATGGAAGTAAAGGCCTGATAATCAACTCTCAGTCCCATTGCTTTTTCAAGTGTTATATTCTTTGAAAAGAAGAGAACCAAAGAAAAGTCTACACTATTCACAAAGTTTAGTTGCTTTTGTAAATGCCATCTGCTTCATCTGTTCAGAAAAATCACTTTCATTATATTTCAAGACCAAAGTCTCTTTTCTTTGTCTGTGACACTTTTTTTCTTATCCAGTGAAAGAATCCACACCAATTTTATGGTATTTTTCTCCTCTTCTCCCTTATAGAATTCTTCATTTTACCCTGTGGAAAGTAGCACAAGAGCTACTGGTCAATTGACAATTCATTCAATTTTATAAGGCACATTTCATTTCTTCCTTTACGATTTCAAAGAGTTTCTTGGTAGGAGAAAAATCTACTTCTATTCACAATCAGGATGGCTTTGTTTGAGTTAAAAATTCCACTCCGTGAAATATCTTTGCTGAGAGGTAATGAATGGTGTTAGTAATTTGGAAGAGGCTCAAGTGGCTAGAAACGTATCAAAAATTTCAGTAATCAATAGGCAAATTGTGTTTTAGCCTGAATGACTATTGCTAAATAGGCAGTTCACCCATTTGTTAGTATGCTACAGCTTTTTTAAGAAAATTAATTGTGAAAGTGAAACTTTCTCACATCAAACTATGCAATATGTTTATTCAATGGATAATTATGAATAATATTGTAGTGATACTGATATTTACACAAACCTATATCTCTATACATATAATGTATAAATCTATATCTTTATGTACATGTATCTACAGCTATTAATATGAAATTTTGAAAAAGATAAGCAGATAGTAAATTTTGTCATTTTTATTATAAACAAAATAATACTATAAACATGCATGCCATTCGCACAAAGTGATAAGATATTGTTTCTACAGAAGACAATTCCCATTTAGTTTGTACTCTTCTTTTCCCATTGATGTGCCATTGCGATGACATTAACAGGATGTGAAACAACTATGTGATACTAAAATTATGAAAAAAAGAGTATGTATTAGGATTCTGGTGAGTTACCAGTCACAGTTAAGAAGAGAAATAAAAAGCAAGTTACTAAGAAAAGTAGCTGTTGTACATCTAATAAGAATGTATACCTCGTGAATTTATAGACATATGTTTATTTTGTTGTTGCAAGTATATTTGAAATTACCGCCAATTATATATTTCAGAATTTTGTCTTTTGACAAGAATTGCTGATTACAAACAAAAGAGATGCAAACTTAAACATTGGAATAGCATGATCATCAGTAAGGCTATATGAGTATTTTAATAGGCAAAAAGGAGAAAACTGGATTATACATTATTTCTATGACCAGGAATGACATCTATTTATTGCATACTGGTCTGTACACTTTAATGTGCCAGAAATAATATAAGAGTCATGCATGGAAAAGGAGGTATAGTGTTGCTTGATGCTAAAATAGCCTGTATGCCACGGTCCCTTGGTGTAATATGATGAGAACTATATTCGTGCATTGAAAGATATATCAAAGTAGGTCGAACTTTATAGGCAAAAGAAAATAAGAACAAATCTTGCTGGGGTTCTCTTTATTTCATTTTTGGAGTAACTGTCATTAATTTTTTCTATTAAGTTAATATTTTTTAAAAGAACTTTATAAAATCAATGAAAAAATACTTCCATTGGAGATACTCAACAAGTAAAAAAAATTTTTTTTTAAATAATTACAGAATTAACCTTGACTTAATAGTGCAGTCACTGGATTGTGCCACAATTAGCAGGAGGAATGATTTGCTTGATAAGTTAGACTAAATTATCAACATTACATTTCTCACGTATATCTAGCAAATAATTGTATGTTCCCTAACATAACAATCTCCATACAAAGGAAATGTACACATAGAGCCAAGGAAAAAATACACATTTGAGTTATTAGGAAAACAAATCGTCTTCAGGGAGAAAAGCTATTTTGAAAAGAAAACTAGTGAGATGCATAAATACTGACAAATATAGGATAAGTGTGATAACAAACATTTTGACATTTTAGAAATGAACTATCACAATTATTTTTTCTCACAACAGTTTTGTAATTTTACAACATTAATAGACCCAAATTGGTGTTATTCCATCAATTTTTTTCTCATGCTTAGACATTCTAGTCTTTCAGAGTATACTGAGGCTTATTCCCTTTCATCTCCTTCTGAAATATGTTTTAATCAGCTTAAACTACTAGCTAGTGACTTAAGAAATTAGCATGAGGCTATATTTTGAGTGATTTAAGGAATTAGTTTCTGAGAATGATTTTGCTATCTTGTGAATCTTCAAACACAATTTTTAAAAATTTAACGTAGCCTAAGATTCTGGAAATAGCTGAATCATAAATAGGGAATAACACAAAGACCCCTCTGCAGAAGAACTCTAGGAACAGAACCACAACAAGCAGAGCTACAAAATGGAAATGCCAAATGTCAAAAGAAAAATGGACTATATGACCCACGGAAGAAAAGAGCTTAATTTAAGTAACCTATCCATTTAGTTTTCAGTGTTTCAAGTTCAATGAAAACATGTTTGGATGTTATGACTCATTCCAGTAATCCCAATACTTTAGGAGGCCAAGGCAGGAGAATTTCTTGAGATCAGACATTTAAGTCCAGCCTGAGCAACGTAGTGAGACCTCATCTCTACAAAAATGTTTAAGATTTTTTAAAATTTAAAAATATTTTTTAAAATTTTGAAACGTTTTAAAAAAAATTTAAAAGGCATTGTGGCTTGTGCTTGTCATGTCAACTATTCTAGAGACTGACATGGGAGAATTGCTTGATCCCAAAAGGTGAAGCCTGCAATGAGTCAAGATTGAAACAATGTACTCCAGCCTGCGCAACAGAGCCTCTCAGTAAGTAAGTAAGTAAGTAAGTAAGTAAGTAAGTAAGTAAGTAAGCAAGTAAGCAAGTAAATAAATAAGCAGAAAACATGTAAACAGCATTCTAGTTTGTAGTTTATAATTAAAAAGACCAAAAGATGCTAGTCTTAGGAACTCAATTTTGTTGGAACCTTGACTTAGTAGTGCAGTCACTGAATTGTGCCACCATTAGCAGGAGGAATGATTTGCTTGACAAGTTAGGCTAAATTATCAACATTACATTTCTCATGTATATCTAGCAAATAATTGTACAACGCAAACAGACCCCAAATTATCTTGTGGGCTGATCAAAGCAGCATTTTGTTCTTTAAAATTGATTTCTCTTCTGTCACTTACATTTCACAGTTCTTTTAACTAATACTGAGTGATCTTGAAATTGAAAAAAAGACACTTTAAATCTGAAATTTCTTAGAATAGAAAAATCTCTTGGGCAGAGTTTGTAAATAAATTAGCATGTTCCCTATTGGGGGCAGATTTAAGATTCCTCCTCGTTGGTGTATATGCCCTTTATTGTCTCCCAACCTTGAGTGTGGCAAGGACTCATGAATATGATAAATATCACTCTCATGCTTAGAAGACTACTAATCTGTTGAATTTGAGTCCATCAAAATGGAAGTTGTGATGGGTCAACACTTTAAGTGAATTCTTTAAAAATGTTGACCTGTTAAAGTGATGCTCTCCGGATGTCCTGGAAGAAAGCAAACAGCTATGTTTTTAACTTCTTTGAAGAGTTGACTTCTAATAGTTGGGCACTCATCCTAAAACTATAAGGGACTGAATTCTGCCAACATCTGAGTTAGGAAGAAGATGCTAAATTCTAAACGAAACCTCAGCTTTGCTGACATATTTGCACAGCTTGAGCAGAGGATCCAGCTAAGCCTTGTTCAGTTTCTTAACCCACAGAAATTGGAAGATAATAAATGTATGTCGTTATAAGCTGCTAATTTGGGGATTTTTTTTTTTTTTTTTTTGCAGAGATAGAATACTAAAACAGCCTTTTCTTGTACCTGTATCAATTAAATAATGATTTTTAATAAAATACCCATAATCATATACTGAAAATGCCAAACAACTATCTATATTATGGTTGAAGTTTCCCAACTAGTGTTAGTTCTTGCTTCTTTTTCTTCTTTCCCAAGTTTAAACATTTTACAAAATGGCTACTCACTTGTGAAGTCAACAAGTCATAACATTTATTCAGCATTCTTTTTTTTTTTTTTTTTTGAGTTGGAGTCTCCCTCTGTCGCCCAGACTGGAGTGCAGTGGCCGCTCCTGGCCACCCCAGCCTCGACCTGCTGGGCTCCGACCATCCTTCTGCCTCAGTCTTCGGAGTAGCCGGAACTACAGGCATGCGCTACCACGCCCGGCTGATTTTTTGATTTATTGTAGAGATGAGGTCTTGCTGCCCAGGCGGGTCTCGAACTCGCGGGCTCAGGCAACCCACTCACCTCAGCCTCCCAAAAGCGCGGGATTACAGGCGGAGCCACCGAGCCCGGCTTACTCAGCATTCTTTAAACCACTGCTTACAAAGTGCTGCTTAAGGTTGTCCAGAAGAACTGAGTGTGGTGGCTAATGCCTGTATCCCAGCACATCGGGAGGTGAAGGCAAGAGAATTGCCTGAGCCCAGGGGTTCAAGACCAGCCTATTCAACATGGCGAGACCTCATCCCCTCGTCCCTACAGTAAATTTTTTTAAAAAAATTAGCTGAGTGTGATGGTGTGGACCTGTAGTTCCAGCTACTTGGAAGACTGAGGAGGAAGAATCACCTGAACCCAGCAGGTCAAGGCTGTGGTAGCAGTGTGCCACTACACTCTAGCTTGGGTAACAGAGTGAAACTCCAACTCAAAAAAAAAGAAAAAAAAAAAGTCCAGAAGGCTTAGAAGGAATCGTGCAAATTCTCCAGTAGAGGAGTGGTTATCTGTAGTGTTTTGGGGTGAATTGTGTCCCTCCAAGGTCTCAATACATCAGAATGATACTGTATTTGGAGAAAGGGCCTATAAAAAGTAATTAAGGTAAAAATGAGGTCATACGGGTGGGCCTTAATACTATACGGCTAATGTCCTTATAATAATAAAGGTTAGGTCACAAACAACACACAGCCCGAGGAGTGACCATATGAGAATACAGTGAGAACGTAGCCATGTGTAAGCCAAAGAAAAAGGCCTTGGAAGAAACCAAATCTGCTGGCTTGTTAATTTTGCACTTCTACTTTCCAAAACTGTGAGAGAGTGTTTCTGTCATTTAAGCCACACATTATGCGGTATATTTTTATGAAAACTTATACAAACAAATGCATGGAGGAATTATACAGTGCTCAAAAAATGATTGTTCTTTGGGAGAGGATTAAGTATTAAACATTTATGTCAATTAAATATTGTCTTTTATGTTCTGACTTACCACCACATGGTAAAAATGCATAATCCTTGACTAAGAGTCTTTCACCAAGACAGACATGGAAATTACAGAAGAAATTACCTGGCTTACCAAAGACTTCAACTCTCTCCTGTCATTTGAAATAATGATCTGTAAATGTAAATGTAAAAAAAAGTACATATTTGAGGTTTACAGCATAATGTTATGGAATACAAATAGAGTAAAATGATCACTATATGAAACAAATGGACATATCTGTCATTCCACATAGTTACTTTGTTTTTATAAGAACAGCTGAAACCTACTCATTTTGTATATTAGTTCTCTATTATTATACAATGCATTCTGTATATTAGATCAAACAGATTCTTGTTGAAGATACAAGAGTAATATGTAATAGCTTTGTGGTATGCAGTAAAAGGATCACAGGACAATCCCTCATTTTGGGGGGAAAGATGAAAGGATTGGAACAGAACTCTACTTAATACTTCAAATTAATATTTTCTAATACTTATTTTAAAAATCTGTGTAATTTTTATGTTTCTATTTATCTTAGTTCATTTTCTTTTTTCCTGTTTGATTTTTTTTTGAGTTGGAGTCTCACTCTGTCACCCAGACTGGAGTGCAGTGGCCGCTCCTGGCCACCACAGCCTCGACCTGCTGGGCTCCAGCGATCCTTCCGCCTCAGCCTTCCGAGTAGCTGGAATTACAGGCATGCACTACCACACCTGGCTGATTTTTTTGATTTATTGTAGAGATGAGGTCTTGCTGCCCAGGCGGGTCTCGAACCCGCGGGCTCAGGCAATCCGCTCGCCTCAGCCTCCCAAAGGCACGGGATTACAGGCTGAGCCACTGAACCCGGCTCCTGTTTGATTTTTAAAGAATGAATATTTTACTATTTATCAGTTCTATCATTCTATGATTTGTAAAGTCTGTTTCATATTTAAATTTTCCTGCTTTTCTTAGTTGATTATTAATATTGTGATTATTTTTCTAATATTTTCACTATGAACAATTTATTTAACCAGTTATCTGTGCTAAAACTGGAGATAACAACTTAAGCAAATTAATTTCTGACTCTATCCTTTAGATTAATGGAGGAAAATTAGATAGTTGATTTAGGTAATGATGCAATTTTCTTTTAGTTGATGTTTGTAGTCATGACTTTTTTATGAATGCTTTTTTAAAAAACATGCAGATGTATTTAATTGTATTTTTATTGCATATTTAAAATTTCCAATTTGAATTTACTTGTGTTTATTCACAATTGCCATGGTTTTCTGTTTTACATTTTGCAACATTTTAAAATAAATATTTTAATTTTAGTAATTTTTCTGGGTGCAGTGGCTCACACCTGTAAACCCATGACTTTGGGAAGGCAATGCTAGAGGATCACTTGATGCTAGGTATTTGAGACCAGCCTGAGCAACATAGTGAGACATGGTCTCTACAAAAAATAAATTTAAAAAATTAGCTAAGGTTGGTGGTGTGAGCCTGTAGTCCAGCTACGTGGGAGGCTGAGGTGAGAGGATCACTTGAGTTCAAGAGCTTGAGGTTACAGTGAGCTATGATTGCACCACTGCAGTCTAGCATGGGTAACATATCGAGACCCAGTCTCTATAGAAAATTAAAAATAAATAATTTTACATTATTCAAAAAATTGCAAAGATAAAATGGGGATCTTCCTTATACACCACATTCTGCTTTTCCTATTATTAATATTTTGTTATGTCACATTTGTTAACGTTAATGGACAAATATTAATACATAAGTCAATAATTTATTCAGATTACCTTAGTTTTTATTAATGTTATTTTTTTGTGTGCTAGAGCTTCATTCAGCATACCACATTACTTTTTTTGTTGTTTTCTTAGCTCTCCCTGACTTTAATGTTTTCTTACACTTTGCTTGTTGTTAACGACCTTGACAGTTTTGAAGAGTACTGATGGTAGAATGTCCCTCAAATTGTGTTTGTCAGATGTTTCTCTTATTCTTAAACTAGAGTTTTATAGTTTTATACATACCTACCTACCTGCATACGTATATATATGTATATATACACACATAGTACTATCTATGTGTATATATGTAAATTATATATATAGTTAGTTAGTATTTTCTGGATTTTCTGTAAGAGGCAGTTGGTCTGAAACAAGTTTATCTACTCAGCTGGAAGTAGATATCCTATAACCCGGTTAGTATATTAACCAGGGATTATACACTTAAATCTCTCCCTCTTTTTTAGATTAGAAAATATAGTTTATTTAAAAACTAAATTTGAAAGAGAGAGAGAGAAAGAGAAGATTTACTTCCTAAGGTAGCGGAAGGGACCAAAGTCAGGAGACATGGCCTGGTCATAGCTCAAAGAGCACATTGCCACACCATAGCTTAGCAAGGCAATAGCTTTACTTTAATCTCATAAGGAGCCAGAGTGACATAGTAAATATTTAAATTGGGAACTTAAAAAATGACAGAAAGTCAAGAGTCTTCAGAAAACTAGAAATTTTATTCTCATATAAACACATTACATAGTGTACACACAAATAATATGTCCTCTGTACTGGCCATTTTAAAGACAGTAACAAGAAATTTCATCCATCGTTTTTAAAGTTAGACCTTTTAAAACATGAGTGTGAACAACAATGAAATTTAGGATTTTTTATACTTGCATTTTTTTTCCCTTTCTGCTAGCTTGTACTAGCAAACTATTTTAATGGTGCGTTGCATTTTGATGTTTAATGTTTGAATATGAGATTCTTTTCTATTACTATTCACATAATATCGCATAGCAAAATTATTATATAAATGCTTATAATGAAAAATATATAGTGACAAAATTTTAAGAGATCAAACTCAATTTGAACTATTCATAATGTTCTTTGAAGTGACATAACTCATGTACATTATATAACCATATCAAGATTAAAAACTGAATCAAAAATCCAAGAAATCAAATTCCAAAATTTAATTTTTAAAATTTTCTTAATGGTGAAGCTATTTTGGAACGTGGATTTGATTATGAAGAGAGAGATCTGAATCATATGCTATTAGAGAAGATGTAATAAGGACATTATCAATTTTTTAAAAAAACTTTCTTTCAACATTATTATATTCAAATTTTCATGTTTACTGTTCCCATGCTGATATATGAGTCTATGAAGTTCTTCAACCAGATTGATCTTTGCTTTACTTATTTTTATATAGATCCCAGGAAATTCAGCCTATTTTGGAAAATTGCCATTCATAAATATTTGGCAGACTTCCTGTTAAATGTATTATTAGTTTACTATTATGTTTTGTTGCTACTGTGAGATAACCTATAATTTTCAGTAGTCTGTGACTAATAACTATGACTAATAATAATTTTATTGGTACTTAATTCCCTTGGGTTTTCCAGCAGAAGACATACCTCTTACAATTCTGCATAGTAATTGCTTTAAAAGAGGGTATAAATAATAAATGTCAGCCCTTTATTTTTCTGAGATACAAATTTAAAATTTGCAAATATTCTAACTGAATATAAATCAAATATTTTACCCAATATATCTATTTTATCCATTAATAGCTTGCCGTAGGTACTCCCCTTGATTTTTTTAGTTTTTAGCTTCATTTTCCTTTGTTTTGTCTAGAATATGTATGCTGCTTAACAAACATACATAGAAATGAAGACATTATTTTAAGGCAAAAACACATGATTTGGTGGGCAATGGGATTTTAAAAACCCTGTTTTCATTACCTTTCTGTACTGATTATGTCATACTCCCAATGTGCTGTCATTATAGTGCATTATTTATGTAAAGTACTACCTTTGCACCTTCCTCAGAAAAGTGCACAGAAGAAGGATTTGGTGGGAGGCCACTAATTTTATATGTGTCACAAGTTAAGGGCTAGTGTTTAGGTTAGAAAATGTTTTAGCCTTCAAAAATCTCTTACACAAACCCAAAGAAAAAAACAGTACCTTGAAGATGTTAGTCAACAGCAAAGAAGATTAGTTAAATGACAGCTAAGAGCGGAGTTCATGGAATTCAACTTGGGATGTGTAGTAACATTAAGATCAGTAATGGATATTTTCGATAGCTTTGGTAGGTGGGGGAAGAGCTGCTAATCACTACTGGAAGACACTCATCTCTTAACTTTCTAAGTATCTGGCTTCATGCTTGAAATTTATATATGTTTAATGTAAGGTAGGTTGAAGGCAAAATAATAAGAAAAATTATCTTTCTCTCCCTTTTGCACTGAAGATTATAGACTTTGATAATGTTCTTGAATTTATTAGATAGGCATTGAAATAAGCACTTAGAAAACTATCTTTAGTTGCTAGACTTTTGAAAACTTTTTTGAAACATTAGTTTTCTAATTTCAAACCAGATTATAGGATGCTTCCACTGAGGCAACCACCAACCAGATGGTGGTATAAAGAATAACTAAGATTTTGCATCAGGGAACTTCTACATAAAGAATAATGCACACCTAAAATACACATCAAATGATTATTATATAACACTCTGTTCTTTTGCAACAATAATAAATGAGTTGTGAAGCTAAAAACGGAAACAGTTCTACATTTGCTTTGGTGTCCTGATGAAAGTGTTGTCAGATGTGTGAAGCCTTGTTTTCCATGAGGACCAAAATAATCTTGCACCTTCTCTTTCTGCAGTTGATAGGGAAATTCACTTAGTAGCATTTTAGCATGGTAGCTCAACAGTGAGACATACAGGGGTTGTAGATACCAGGAAACATAACAGTTTTTAGAAGATTGATTTCCAGTGTCCTTTCCATTACACTGAACTGCCTCTTCTTGTTGCAAGGATATTAGTTTGTTATTTAAATGCACACCACATTTTAAGTGATTATTTGAAATAAAATTATCTAGTGATGGCGTCTAAAATAAAAAATATAAACCTTTCATTTTCATAGATACATTGGTCATCTCTTCTGCTTTCTGTGAGCCTTTCCTCAATTCTAGTATTGAATAGTAAAGGAAATAACCAAAGCAAATAAACAATACTTATCTTAATTCTGACCTATATTTATTTAATAAAAATATGTTTTCCAAGCCAAATTATAAATAGCATGAACCAGTTTAGAGAACAACCACACTTGAGGGCAAATTTTATTTTTTCAAGTCTTCCTCATTTAATTTGCTCTGATGTATTTGTTGTTTGAGAAAGCTCATCAGCCATTCTACCCGAGATAAACTATTCAATAAAGGAAATCAAAGACAACATTTCACTGAAAATGTCTAGTTTTATAATTCAGTATTTTTGTTCTCTTGTTTCAAGTAAAGTTTTCCATCCGCCCATATGGATACAATTTTGACTTTATATGGAGTCAGAATATCTGCTGAAAATTCAAGTTCCAAACTTATTTCTGACATGCTAATGTGTAACAATGGCTGCATGGCAAATTTCTTTCCAAAATGAATATCGAATGTGAAACAAATAACCAGAAATTTTGACTCATTTAACCGTGTGTATCATTTTTGGGAAGTCATGGATGTGTCTTCAATAGCAGCCAAAAAAGAGAGGCCATTTTAGAAAGTGACTCACATATATGACCAACTGCGGGGGGCCAGCCCCTGCAAGTTTTGGGGAGATTTAGGAGGTCCCTTGGAATGTGTGGCAGCTTTGGCGATTATTCTGGAGAAATAAAGAAAAAAGAAAGTGGGGGAGAAAGAAAGAGATTGGACTCTGTCTAGTGCAGAAGCCGATTCTGTAGTAGGGATAGATATTAAAAGAAAGAAAGATGGAGGGATAGATATAAAGAGGAAGAGAGAGAAAGAAAGTGGACAACTGTTCAGTGAAATGAGCAGAAGCCGTTTATTGAAAGTTACAGCAGGTATTTATCCCCAAATTTTACACAGACAGTCTCACAAGTCTTTCACATGAACACAAAGCCAGGTGCAAGAGGGGCATCCCCCACCCACCAGATGTTTTCTCAGGTATGAGGAAAGACAAACTCCAAGATTATCTTATTGTTCCCTTTGCTAGTTAATGCTCTTCAAAAGCAATGCAACAATCCCTACAAGCCTAATGATGTTCTGATAATCAATAACTTATAAAGCTCACACAATACCCATGATGACTAACTTAAACTTTATTATCTTTCTATTCTATGCTAATACTACTTACACAATGCTATGGAAGCTCTTAATTATAACTTAAACCAATTCCTAAAGAATGTGGCCCAGGCCAAAGATCACGCTGGGCTCTATAGGATGTGGCCCAGTCCAAGGTTCACAGTGGGCCACTTTTTGGAACAACAGACTACAATCTCTTAACAAAATGGCTATTCTGCAGTCCTATATATCTATCCTAATTTCTATGAAAGTTTCCAATTCCTGATCCTAGTATATAAAGCTGATCATCAGCAACAAAGTTTCTAAAAATAAAACCCAAATATAAACTGTAAATGTACTAAGGCCAAAACCACAATAGTAGAAAATGGAGACAATGAAATTTCTAAAGTTAACTGTATTCTTATTAAACCTCAAAATATCATGATTGATCATGCTTGAACTAACATGATTCCCTGACGTTAACATGATCTATTCTACAGTACTTTCTATGAATAAAATAAATTCAATTTCTGTAATAGATAGAAAAACCCTACATCAACTGTAGCTAAAGCCAGCCTAAAAGAGTGCAGCCCAGTCCAAAGTACGTGCTGGACCCTCAGGAATGTGGCCCAGCCCAAGGCTTGTGCTGGGCCATTTCTGATAACTCTTGATAATCATCTATACCATTGAAAAGCTGAAAACAGCTCTCCATAAGTATACATTAATTCTACAAATATACTTTAAAATCTTAGAAAGAGGCTTGTACCATGTAAAAGGCTCCCCAATGTGACCTGAGTTTGAATTATATCTAATACCTAAGCCGAAACCGCAGTTTATGGGAAACAGGAACAATGGGTTTCTAGAGTGAGCCATGCCTGTCACAGTCACAGAGCCTTCAGCTTAGATCAGCAGAGTTCCTTTAGGTTACTTGTGCTGCATGGTAAAAGGAGGAGGAAAATGGGGCCAACAGCTCCCGAACACATAGTAGCGGTCTTGGGGTCCACGGCCCTCCCTGATCCCTAACGCTCAGTGGGCCTCCGTGGCTGGCTCCCAACAACCAACACTTTCCCAATTATATCCCAGACTCAAATCACCTGTAAACATTCCTTTCCTACAAGGTTGCTAACTTATCCCAACTGACAAGCTTCTACTTGAAGCTAAGGTTTCCTTATCTTTATGTGCTTTAAAGGACAAATAAAACTAAAAATGGAATAAAGTGTTATTTGGATGAAAGGAAGGTAGTGCAACATATTTCCCTATCTATGTGGCATGAAAATAATCTTTATTTTAAAATGTGGAAATCAATTCCTTCTGATGCAATTACATGGGTATTATATGAAATAATAAATACGCCATACTGGTGGAAGGCTCAATAGAATGGATGTTAATTAACATCCACCACTAAAGTGCTTGAAGTTAGGAGAGTAAATGAAGTTTTGCAAGAAAATGCATAAACATGAAAATGTACAAAATATGCTTGGGGACAACTTCAGGGAGTATCTGATTAACAATTAGATGGATGGAAGTGAATGAGAATACTGAGAAAGAGCTGGACAAGAGACAGAAAAATAATGAGGACAGAATGCTATTTTATAAGTCAAAAATTAAAATGTTGATTAAAAAACAAATAATACACACATTTTGGCAAAGACAAAATTGCAGGGAAAATGTGAAGAGGCTACTAGATTTGGAGATTAGATCATTGCAATTTTGTTTAACATTTCAGGAGAATTAGGAGGACAAGAGGGAAGTTGTAATGAGTCAAAAAGTGAATAACAAGAAGTGAAGAACTAGAAGGGGATGTATTTTTTCAAGAAGATGATGAGGAGAGATAAGAGATGAATGAAGCATGAGGAAGAACTGAGATTGAATGAAGATGAGTAAACAAATTTAGAAGGTCTATATTAAAAATATAAT
This sequence comes from Carlito syrichta, assembly GCF_000164805.1. NCBI lineage: Eukaryota > Metazoa > Chordata > Mammalia > Primates > Tarsiidae > Carlito > Carlito syrichta. Next base: position 271,658 of record NW_007250992.1, on the reverse strand, counting down.
AGAAGAATATATATAATATATTAATTATATATATAATTTAGTATTATTTAGGCACTAGTGCAGCAATATTACATAAATAAATAAAAACAGCCAAATCCTGTTCTAGACCTAATATGATCTTTTAAAAGAATTTAAGTAGACAGAAGGGAGTGGGACCCACAAAACACAGGCAGAGATAATAATCTTGAATCCAAAAATTGATTATTTTGAATTTGAAACAAATGCAAGCGTGAATAAAAGCAAGAAGATACGAAACCTGAGGGAAATAATAATAATAATACTTAATATACTCATTTTCCCCAAATATTTGCTCACAGGAATGGACAGGTTTTGAAAAAGAAATTAGGCTGAAACTACTGTGACTGGAAATGTTGCAAGTACTAGAAAATGATGTTGTCTATATCATATTTTCTGCATTACAATTCATGTGACCCAAGTTACTATATATCAGTGCAACTCATGACTCGCAGCACAGGTGTTAACTGGATTTTATCCACCATATCTCCTGTTCTTGCAGGCTGTTAATGAAATTGCAAACATATTTGGTAGTAGACTCATGTGAACTATGAATTTTGGTCCATTTTGGTGAGGAGATGAAAATCTAAAGATACATTCATTTAAAGGCTTGGCAGTTGCTTTAGTTATTTTAAATAATTGAGTGTTGCTCCTTGAAGTCATTACATATTAAATGAACATAATCTTAGATACTAAAAACATAGATTTGTTTCCATAGTTTACCTGACTTTGACAACATAGTTTATCCAACTGAGGTATAGCTTCTAGTTTGTAAGGGTAATTGTTAACCAAACTAAAAGTCTGGCAGTTTACTAGTTCTATATATGCCTTTTCAGGATCCTGCTTTTTTCTTTTAATGAATAAAGCATGTTCTGTGTTGCCCATAATACCATCATTATTTACCTGCTCTTTCTTGAAATGTGGAGTACCTTTAATAAAAGCTAATCCTACTTTGTAAGTTCAATCACTGTCTTTAAAATGAAATTCAGTTCTATTCAAATGATTTCAGAAATTGCAACCTGGTATCTAGAATTTGAATTGAATCTCTATTGCAAATATAATTCTGCTTACATAATAAACTTTATGTAATAAATAGTGACCCTGAAATTTCTGCCTTGTATAAACATGTTGAGGCCCATATTGTTTGTTACTTTCTTATAAAATCTCTAAAAAGATTTTATAATCAAAATACACTTGTACTCGCAATAAACATGTATTTTAAGATGTAGCAAATCATTAGAATTTATGCAATAAATTAAACACAGTACAAAAAAAGCTATACTGCTTTATTTCAGTAGCAGTTGGGTTATATTACTCTGAAACTTCTGATGAGGAAGGAAAATGTATCAAACTTTAGTCAGCATTTAGATGCTGTAAATGAAACTAAGCATAAAATCTTCTAAACACGCACATTGTGAATGTACTTAACTGAACTGTACATCTAAAAATGGTCAAATTGGGAGAAGGTTCAAGATGGCTGACTAGAGGCATGTGGTACTCGCCTCCTCCACAAAGAAAGACCCAAAAAAAGCATATAGATAATCACACTCAGACTAGATCACATAATAGAACACATTGAAATTCAACCAGGAAGTGACAGGAAATGCCTCAGGCAAGGAAGGAGAGGGAAGTGAGGCAGCCTGCTCAGCCAGTACCTGCTGGAAGCTTGGAGAGGCTTTCCAGTGCAGGGAAAGAGTAAATGAGTGAGCCACATTTCTGCCATAGACTCCTGCAATCTTAGCCTCGAGAGAGTTCCTTGACCCACAGGGGTCCTAAGTTTAACATAGGAAACTGCTTGGAGATCTTGCGAAAAACATTGTTGCAAAGAGCTCACACTTGGTCCCACAACCATCCCTCGTCTCTTCCCTGTCCTGAGCAGATAAAGCAAAGTGACATTTTGAGAGTCCAGCTCTTGCCAGACTACATCTTGACCTGGGGTCCAACAGTCCCTGGATCTGTACATCTCTGGAACTCAATTGGCATTCCTGCTTGAAGCTGGACTACTGTCGGGGGAAAGTATGAGCTATTGGCAGTGATGCTGCTACCCCCCACTAGCAGGGTCACCACATATTTAAAAGCACCCTTAAAAAAGGCTGCCCTCCTTTTATACACCAACTGAGGCTGGAGCACATGCTCCCCAGCTAACTGTTTACAGCTGTTGCCACTGAAAGCAACCCCACATACCCCAACAGCAGGATGGCAGCACAAACACTACTGCTGTCACCTACGCATTCTGCTGGGGAACTGGGGGTCAACTTGCCCCTGTCTGACACAACCAGTGTTGGCAAACAACACTAGGGAATCTGAGAACAGGTCCCCCTTGCCTGGCTTCACCACTATTAGTACCTAAGCATGTTGTGCAAGAGGTTTGGAGATTGCCTTGCCCCATTCACCACTGTTAACACCTGAGCACTCTGTGGAGGGGCATAAGGATGGGCCCACCCAACCTGTGTCTACCACCACAGCTGGCATCAACTGGAACACACCACCCTCAGGCCTGGATATTGGCCTGCCCAATCTGTGGCAGCAGCCACTTCCAATGCTAGTATGGACCATTTGGGAGCCAGAGGATTATTTCCATCATTGTACATATCCTACCTACTCATAGGAGACTGAGGACTTGCCAAACTATTCAGCCACCACTGCTGCTGCCATCACCTACACAAGCCACAAAGAGGTCAGAGAATCTTCCCTCCTGCACTCCCTAGCACCAGCAACAGTGTACACCACCCTGAGTGTTGGGAGCCAGCCTTGGAGGCCCACCTGATTGACAGGGTCCCAGTGGGCCGAAGACCCTGGGCTGCAGGGTGAGTCTGGGAAGCTGAGGTCCTTCTGTCTTCCACCTTTACTGTTGGCATGGCCGAAGAATTCTGTGCAGTCGTGGAAGAAGAAAATGGCATGTTTATGTGAAGTACTCACAACTAACCTGGGAATGTCATGGTTCATTTTTCTATTTCCCACTATGCCATTTGGCCTTTTCTAACATATGCAAGGGTTAAACTCTGAAGCACATCAAGAATGCTTTCTTTCACTTGGTTATAAGTTACTAGATATTGCTTAAGTAATAAATGATATAAGTATATTCACTCCTTATTTGATTTAGAATTATGTAGTTTAGTGTTTAGACATAAGGTTTTTTAGAAGCACAAGTTTATAGTAAGTTAATTATGAGTTCATTATAAGTTCTAACACTTATCTAGGAGTTATGTAGGTGATTTATAATACTGTTTTCACAGACTTAAGATGAGGATTAATTGTTAAGGTTTTTACTTAATTCTATAGTTAAAATTTTAAGTTAACATTTATAGAGTGGATTTTCACTGAATTCATAATACAATAATTGGATACTTTTATGATAAATTAACTAAATACAGAAAGCAACCTTGGGGGCCTGGGAAACACCACTAAAAGCTTCTTTTGAGTTTCCTTTAGAAATAAACACTGCAGGATAAGAGAAAAGTAACGAAGACACCTGGACAAGAAAAGCGATTACAAAGCTTTGAAGGTCATAGAAGCCTCAGAGAGAAAACTCCTGATACATGGAGAAATATGCACTTGGAAACTTTCTTGAGACATTTCAAGGACTGTAATTCGGGACTTTGGACTAAAATTATCATTTTTTGGCTTTATGAAAAAGATTCATTGACTGAAAGCAGATAGTGTCCTTGGCTTGTTTGTTGCTTCTAAGACCACTAGATGGTGGTAACTTTTAAAGGATATGTACATGAAGGAATTTTTTGTCTTGTCCCTTGACGAATGGTATAAAAGTTTTCTGTTAACTAACATTAAATGACATCTGTCTTGCAAGCAGGTGTTCAAGTATATCATTTCGTTGTAAGTTCCTTTTTCACCTAGTCCATCTCTCCTTCAGGAAATCCCACACCTGGCAGGAGCAGGACCCCTGCACCTGAGCCTAAGGACAGGCAGTCTTGACCTGCCACTGCCACCACCTCCACCACTGAGGCCAATCTGATATCCTATCCCCAGGAATATTTCACCAAAGACTCCACTAACAACTATATCCTAAAAACTGAGGAAATCATAGATAACACTAGTGCTGTTTACAGCTGAAGAAACCACACAGATTTCTACATGCACCCAGAATCAAAGCCAAAATGCCCTACCAAACCAAAGCATAGACACATCATCAGAAAAATGCCTTCCTTCAGGAAAACATTAAATTGGAAGAAGTTATCATAATGCCAGATGCACAGATACTAATATAAAGACACTAGAAAAAATAAAAACCAAGGATATATGGCACTTCCAAAGGAAAATAAATTATAATTATGCAACAACAGATTCCAATGAAAAAGAAATGTGTGAAAACTCAGAAAAACAATTCAAAATAATGACATTTTAAAAGATCTATGAGACACAAGGGAACTCAGAAAAAACAAAGAAATCAGAAAATAGAAAAAATAATCACACAGAACTTTTTCAACTAAAGAATGAAATGCAAAAAAAAAAAAAAAATTTGAAAGCAGTAATAGAGAATATCAAGCAGATGAAAGAATTTCAGAACTAGAAGACAGATTGAATCAGTAATAAAGACTCCCCCAGAAAAGAAATGTATAGATAACTTTATGGCAAAATTTTATTAAACAAACCAAGAAGAACTAATGCCAATTCTCCTCAAATTATTACAAGAGATTGAATAGGAAGACAATATCTCTAACTCATTCTAGAAAGTCAGAACTACCATGACACCAAAACCAGACAAAAGATGCAACAGATAAATAAAACTACAGGTAATATCACTGAAGAACATAGATGTAAAAATCTTCAACAAAATACTTGAAAACCGAATCTAATAGTATATTTTAAAAGTACATCATGATCAAATGGGATTTATTCCAGGAATGCAAGGATGTTTTAATAAGCATAATTTAATAATAATAAGCATAATCACATCAACAGAATGAAGGACAAAAACCGTATGATCATTCCAATATACAGAAAAAAGCATTTGATGAACTCCAACACCCCTTCATAATTTCCTTGACAAACTAGACATAGAGGATAAATAATTCAGTGTAATAAGGTTATATATGACAACAGCTAACATCAAACTGAGTGAAAAAAAAATTTGAAAGCTTTCTTCTGAGCACTGGAAAAGATAAGGATTTCCACTTTTATCACTTCTATTCGATAGTACTGGAAGTCCTAGCCAGAGCAATCAGGCAAGAGAAAGAACTAAAAGGCATCTAAATTAGAAAAGAGTAATTCAAATTGTCACTCTTTGTAGACAACATGAGCATATATATCTAGAAAAACATAAAGACACCCCAAAAAACTCTCAGATCTGATACAAAATCAATAATGTATACAAAAACCAGTAGTGTTTTTATACACCAATAGTAAAATAGCTGAGAAAGAAATCAAGAAGGTAGTCCCATTTATAATCTCTAAAAAAATAAAATATTTAGAAATAAATTTAACCAAGAATATGAAAGACCTCTTCAAGGACACTACAAAACTCTAAATAAGTAAACCAAAGAACATAAACAAATGAAAGACATTATATGCTCATGGATGGGAAGCATTAACATTGTTAAAATGACCATACTACTCAAAGCAATCTACAGATCTAATCCAATCCTTATGAAAATACCAATGTAAATTTAATAGAAATTAAAAAAAAAAATGAAAATCACATGAAACCAAAAAAGTCTCCACATAGCCAAAGTGATGTTGAGAAAAACAAAACAAAACAAAAAAACTCAGAGACATTACACTATCTGACATCAAAATATATATTACAATGCTTTAGTTGCAAAAATGGCATGGTATAGTTATAAAAACCGACACAGACCAATTGAACAGAGTAGAGAATTCAGAAATATATTCATATATTTATAGTCAACTGATTTTCAACAAAGGTGACAAAAGCATACATTAGAAAAAGTCTACCTCGTCAACAAATAATATTGGGAAAATTGAATATCCTTATGAAGAAGAATGAAACTGGATGCCTATCTCTTATCTTAAACAAAATTCAACTCAAGATGTGTTAGGCTTAAACTGAACCTAAAACTATAAAACTGCTAGAAAGAAACAAGGGAAAACACTTTGAGTCATAGATCTAGGCAAATATTTGATGGCTAAGACTTATAATACAGTCAACTAAAACAAAAATAGACAAATGGGACTATACTAAATTTAAAAGTTTTTGGACAGAAAAAAAAAGAGTGAAGAGAATTCCTCTTGTTAGGAGGAAATATTTTCAAGCTATTTATCTAACAAGCAGCTAATATTCATCATGTATAAGGACCTTAACCAACACAACAACAACAACAAAAATCCCATTTTAAAAAGTGGGCAAAGTATATTAATAGACATTTCACAAAAGAAGACACACAAATGGCCAACAGGTATATGAAAAAGTGCTTATCTTTACTATTCATATGGGAAATGCAAATCAAAACTGCAATGAGTTATCATCTTACCCCAGTTAAAATGACTATTACTAACAAGACAAATACAAAACAAACAACAACAATAACCAAACAGATGCTGGTAAGCTTGTGGAGACAAAGAAACTTTTATACACTGTTGGTTAGAATGTAAATTAGTACGCCAGAAACCAGTATAGTGATTTATTTTAAAACGTAAAATAGAACTACCATATGACCCAGCCATTTCACTACTAGACATTTATTCAAAGGAGAAACATAACTATATCAAAAAGATACTTACATGCCCATGTTTACTGCAGCACTAATCACAATAGCAAAGATATGTAACCAATTAAATGTTCATCAACAGGTGAAGGGATAAAGAAAATGTGATTATACACACACACACACACACACACACACACACACACACATATATATACATATATACACACACACAATAAAATATTATTTGGCCATAATAATGAATGAAATAACATCATTTGCAGCATCATGAGTGAAACTGGAGGTCATTATGTTAAGTGATATGAGCCAGATACACAAAGACAATATTGCATGTTCCCACTCATATGTGGGAACTAAAACAGTTGACCTTATAGTGTAGCATATAATAATAGATACTAGAGGATGGAAAGTCTGTTGAGTGGGGAGATAGGGATGGGAAGAGGCTGGTTACTGGGCAAAAGCATATAATTAGATAGAAAACATAAGTTATAACGCTCAATAACAGAGTAGGGTGACTATAGTTTACAAAGTATATTTCAAAATAGATAGAAGAGATTACTAAAAATGTTCCTCACACATGTAAATAATACACACTTGAGTGACAGATATGTTAAATACCTTGCTCAAGTCATAAATAGGCACAAAAATTATGTATCAATAGAAAGAATAACAATGGGAAATTGGCTAAAATTGTAAACTTTGTTTTATATTTTTATCACAATTAAAAAATCTTCTAAACTCAGGAACAATCTAAGTATATGCTTAATTTATATTGATGATTTATTTAAATGTGTTTGACATTGACAAAGTACAACACTACAATGTTGTATCTTTTAAAATGTAGCAATATTCATTATTTATTTTCTCTTTTTTCCTAATTTAGCATTGTGTCTTTGCTATAGAAATAGTTTTGCTACCTACATTTTAACTGGAGTTATACAGTGAAGGCATCACTTCCAAGCTACATGTAATCACAACTTATGATTATGATGACAATAAATATTGATGCCATAAAAAGTCCAAAAAATTGCTGGGCTCTGTGGCTCAGCCTGTAATCCCACGCCTTTGGGAGGCTGAAGTGAGTGAATTGCCTGAGCCCGCGGGTTTGAGACCCGCCTGGGCAGCGAGACCTCATCTCTACAATAAAATCAAAAAATCAGCCGGGCGTGGTAGCACGCGCCTATAATTCTAGCTACTCGGAAGGCTGAGGCGGAAGGATCGCCAGAGCCCAGCAGGTCGAGGCTGCGGTGGCTGGGAGTGGCCACTGCATTCCAGTCTGGGTGACAGAGTGAGACTCCAACGCAAAAAAAAAAAAAAAAGTCCAAAAAATTTACTCAGAAATTTTTTGACAAATATATAAATATCAATAAAATGTGAACACTTGATCATTATTTAATTTAACATAGGAAACTGTCATTAGTTTAAAGAATAATAAAGAAAAAATGAGAAAAAACTTTCATCTTGATATATAAATACATGTACATCTGTGCTAATTAAAATAAATTATTATTATTATTATTATTATTATTATTGCTTGTGTATATGAGTCAGGATCTCGCTATGTCACTCAGGCTGGAGTGTAGTGGCACAATTATGGCTCACTGCAGCCTCAAATTCCTAGCTCAAGAAGGAACCATTTATGAGGGGAGGTGACAGCCCTCATCAGACTCCAGACACAGAGTCTGCCAGTGCCATGATTTAGGTCTTCCCAGACTTCAGAACTGTGGAAAATAAATGCTTGTTGTTTATAAGTCCCCCCCAATTTATGTTTTTTTAAAATTATTGAAACCCAAATGGACTAAGAGTCTGCCTATCTATCTTCTTTCTATCCATCCTAATATCCATCAGTAATTGGTAACATTAAAAGTTACAAAGACGTATTTTTATTCTAAATAATATTAATTTTGAAAGTCATATCCTTTATTGAGCACTTTAATTGGAGATAACTTTTACTTAAAATAAGCATTATGCAGCATAGGCTTCTGATTACAAATATGTTTAAGGTTATAGTAATAAAATATAGCTACCAAAACTCATAAATGTTTTAGTTTTTATTGGTAATAAAATGGCAAAATTACATCAATTTTTTAAAACATGGATGATGACTACTGATTCTGGATATAGAAATTTGGCACATTTAAATAAAATACCTACCTGAGACTTCAATAGGGTCTGAAAAGTGAGTAATTGTTCTGATGTTTACATGTGCTATATTATCAGGATGTTAGTCTACTTTGTATCAAATATTAAGTATGCTAAATTATTTTTTCTCTACTACAAAAAAGCTATAATGAAATACATCTAGGATATAATCACTTTTATGTAATTAAACCATTAAAATAATCATATTGCTATTTTTAAAAATTTAGTCTCTATTTAAAGGTAAAGCTTTAATTTTTACTTTAGATCTTGCTTATTTTTACAGAAAGGATGAGGCTTGAATTTACGTTTTAAATGTTGTCACAAATAAGTAGAAAAACAATCACCCATTAATTAAGTTGGTAGTTTTTTTAGGGGTGGAGAGTGGGCAGGAGGATTCTTTCTAAGATTTCAAATTCTTTCTATAACTTCAATATACATATCATTTTTTTAAAAAGCATGGTTTCATTTATATGTAAAATAGAACAGCATTTCTCTCCTGTTTGCCAATCAGTGGTTTTTCCGCTCAAGCAGACCTGTATTTATTCTGTAAGAAAATATCTATTCATGTGAAAAAAAAAATCTCGTTCTTCCAATTTTCATTTAATTTGCATGGGTATCTTGGAGTTACTCTGAAATCTACTTTTCTTTCTCACTAAAAACTACATTTTCATGCATGCTGCTTAAGTCATAAGTAACATTAGAAGCATGATGTACACAGAGTAAGAAGGTGAAAAAATATTTCTTTTGTCTATGCACTTAAGTTCAGAAGAAAAGAATATCTCAGCAAAGCAAAAGAATAAACCTTGATAGGGAGGAAACTGTGAAAAAGAACTACTGCTACATGTTGCATTCAAAGAAAAACTAAGGATTTCCCGAAGCCTGAAATGTTAATCTACATTCAGTCTTCTTCAAGAGTTTCTCATTTCTAATTCACTGTGAGGGAACTAATAACATAATATTAAACTCCAAACTGAAAGTCATAATATGCAATATTCTATTTAAATTGCAGTAGTAACTATATACTGCATAGTAAAAGTAGTCATATTTCTGCACTAATAACAAATGACATTAAGGAGGTAGTAAAAGTGAGACTTCCCCAAAACACCCTGGACTATCTTTTTGAAGGTTGGCCCCTTGTAGTGTTCTAGGAATTCATCAGCATCAGTGTACTAGCTAGAGCTGTTGTGGAAGAAAATTTACCAAAGAATCTTCCAGAGTTGTGGCAAACAGGTGACTGGTTCTTCTACCATCACAAGGCACCTGCTCACACCATGCTGAACGTTCAGCAGTTTTTGACCAATGACCCCCATTCCTTCTCCAGAGAGTTTTTTTGTTGTTGTTGTTTGTTTTCCCAATGAAAAAAATCCTCAAAGGGAAATGTTTTGCTGATGCAGAATAGGTAAAACAAAAAAGAAACACTAAAATGCTGCAAAATTAATGAGTTCAAAAACCGTTCTAAGCAGTGAAAAACGTCTCTCATTAAGTATATTGCATCAAAAGGAGGCTACATTGAAGGTGACTGAAGTTTAAACATATAAGATTAAGCACAATTTAAAAAAAATAAATTTTGGAGTATTTTGGTTCCCCTACTTGTATAGTAAATCAAACTTTATTATCATTCACTTTTATTTAAGATCAAATACAAATCTCCTCCCTACTTATTGTTATATGATAAAACAATTGAGATTATTTCTGCTTCACAATTATGCTTTTATTCACATTCATGTTTTATTTAAGTGTGGTTTGTAACCATAGGCTTTATTAGCTTTGGACAATAGGTTAGCACTCTGTTTTTCTACTCTGGAGTAGCAAAAAGTATAGTAAGAGAGAAAGGGGGAGGAATTCATTACAAATGATTGGGTTTCACATTTGCTTATTTTTTCTTCTGCCTATTAAAACGTGCTGTTAAATCTCTCTAGTGATCTTTTTCTTTCCATTCAATTATTGAATTTTCCAACAATTGTTGTTCAGGTTTTTAAAATAAGTTCTATCTATTTGTTGACTATTTGTTGATATCCTCATTTTCTTTAGATATCTTTTTTTATTTTTATATTTTAGAAAGCAGGATTGCCAGAGCCCAGCCCCAGAGTCAAAGCCTGTCCCTGGCCTAGTCTCGTCCCGCAGTCGCCTGCCTCTTCTTTCCTTTCAACATGACAGATGTCGCTGTGTCCTTGCCAAGGACTTCCTGGCAGGTGGAGTGGCCGCGGCCATCTCCAAGACTGCGGTAGCGCCCATTGAGCAGGTCAAGCTGCTGCTGCAGGTGCAGCATGCCAGCAAGCAATTCACAGCAGATAAGCAATACAAGGGCATTATAGACTGCGTGGTCCGTATCCCCAAGGAGCAGGGAGTCCTGTCCTTCTGGCGTGGTAACCTGGCCAATATCATCAGATGCTTCCCCACCCAGGCGCTCAACTTTGCCTTCAAAGATAAATACAAGCAGATCTTCCTGGGTGATGTGAACAAGAGGACCCAGATTTGGCGCTACTTTGCAGGGAACCTGGTGTCAGGCGGTGCCGCTGGGGCCACATCCTTGTGTTTAGCGTACCCTGTTGATTTTGCCAGTACCCGTCTAGCAACTGATGTGGGTCAAGTCGGAGTTTAAAGGGAATTCAAAGACCTCGGTGACTGCCTGGTTAATATCTACAAATCTGATGGGATTAAGGGCCGGTACCAAGGCGTTAAAGTGTCTTTGCAGGGTATTATCATCTACTGAGCTGCCAACTTCGGTATCTATGATACTACAAAAGGAATGCTTCCAGATCCCAAGAATACTCACATCATCATCAGCTGGATGATCGCATAGTCTGTCACTGCCGTTGCTGGGTTGACTTCCTATCCATTTGACACTGTCCACGGCCACATGATGATGCAGTCAGGACGCATAGGACCTGATATGTACACAGGCACACTTGACTGCTGGAGGAAGATTGCTGGTGATGAAGGAGGCAAAGCTTTTTTCCAGGGTGCATGGTCCAGCGTTCTCAGAGGCATGGGTGGTGCTTTTGTGCTTGTCTTGTACGATGAAATCAAGAAGTACACGTACGTTATTTCCCAGTTTTCCCCCTGGGAACAGGCATGTTGTATTCTGTAACATAGCTTGAGCATTCTTGACAGACCCATGGCTGTCTATCAGTGGCATCTATTTACTGGTTGAAATTGGGAAGCAATAATATTCATTTGACCAGTTTTCTCTTAAAGCCATTTCCATGATGATGATGATGGAACTCAATTATATTTTTTATGTCAGTCACTCCTGATAAATAACAAATTTGAAGAAATAAAAAAAAAAATCAGAAATACAAAAAAAAAAAAAAAAAAAGAAAGAAAGCAGGATTTATTGAGGACAGAAAAGCTCCCACAGTGGGAGAGAACCCAAAGGGGTTGCCCTAGACATCATTTTTAATATTTGTTTTTAGTTATTTGTCCATATTTTTCATTACTCTTTGGACATATTTAAGACAATTGTCTTAAAACCTTTTCTAGTAAGTTTGAAGTTTATAAACAGCCACCTCTTCCAGTCTTTGCAGACTGGATCCATGTAGAAAACCTTCACTAATCAATCTGATGTCAGGGCATAAGGTCTGTTCAGGCTTTCCCTGTATGCATTTTTCCCTGGGTATATGTGTGGTTCTTATTTTTAAGATCCAATTACCTTATATACATGGTTGCTTTTAATGTCTTTTTTTTTCTCTGCATCTCAATCCTGTGTCTTCTTGGGGTTTTTGCTGTCCTATCATATATTTCAATCTAAAATTTCTGACCCAAAGTACATGGGTCTTTGACCCTCTACAGGTGTCAGAAGTCAGGTCCAGATGCTTTTCATTGCTTCCTCCATCCTGAGATCTGAGCTGCTCTTGGCCAAATGAACTTTGAGTTAGGCTTCACAGAAACTAGTTTCTCAGACTGTCTGCACACAGGTTGGAAAATGCAAATTTGTTCCATTCTGCTCTCTGCCATTTGCAGAAGGGAACTGGGATCCGGTGACTAACTGCATCTCCCAAACCACATCACATCACATTGGAGAGGTTATAGGGCATGGAGAGATTAAAAAAAAAAAAAAAAAAAAAATACTGTAAGATCTCCTATCATTTTAAATGTGTTTTCTGCATTGAGTATTCACTTGGTTGTTGTAGCTTTTAACTGATTTTTGGAGCTCATATATTTTCATAAACCTTAGTTGTTTATTTAATATTTTCACTGGGAAACAAGGGTCTGTAATTTTCTAGTGTGCTATCTGACATTACTCATCTGCTACGACTCTTCAAGTATTGTCATTGCTCATGTGATTTTATATTGTTTCATAGTGCCCAATGCATACCACTGTCTTAGACACTATTGACAGTACAAGTATCTGATTATTTTCTAATCTGTCTTTCCAATCTGGTTATAAAAACCCATAACTTTGTATCCTCAGTGACTTGCCTGTGATGCTATGATAGATTTTTAAAAATTGTAGCATAAAAGAACCTGACTTATCATTAGGGTAGCCACCATTCACATATGAATACTAAACATTGTAATGTGATCAGTAAAATTGAAGAACTGATTTTTTAATATTATTTAATTGCAATTAATTAAAAATTTTAAACCTTTTTTTCAGTTGTGATTGGAACATTTTAAGTGTATTTGAAATAACTTATGACTATGAGTCTACTTATTCACTATAAATTTTATGTCAAAATTCAGATCATATTTTCTGATGTAAATTTATCATCCAAATGAAGTTGTGCTCTAACTGTAAAATAGACACAGGAATTCCAAAAATTTTAGCTAAAAATAAGATAAAATAATTTTTACTAAATATTGTGGAAGAAAAAAATTAGTTGTAGTCAGTTAAATAAAATATACTTCAAAATTATTTCACATTTTCTGCTTGTTTTAAAAAATAGCTGTTAGAACATTTAAAATTAGATATGAACCTCATATTATATGTCTATTAGACAGCAATGATCTAGCTTTTCATTGATGTTCTAGATATAGTAATTCCCCTTATGAAATGTTGTAAGTATCAGTCGTTGCAATGTTCAATATGTCCTTAATTCTTGCCTAATTTCTGACTTATTGGATCAGGGTAAAAAGCAATAAGCTTTTTAAAGCAAGAAACTAATTGGCAAAATGTGAGAAAAAAGGAGAGTTCATGTGTAATCAACAAATAGACCGTTTTCTAAGGGAAGATAATTCTAAAGATTTTTTTCTCCTAGTGGTAATGAATAACAACATCGTTAAGATCTAAAGTGGTGATTTAAAAGGAAGTAGAATTAAGCAGAGGTCAAATATTTTGGTCTTTGATATGTTCAAATTTCCTTTAAAATCAAACTACTGATTAATTATTCATTAGTATTTTTTTTACTGCTGTGCATCAAATTGCTCAAGACATCTTATTTAAGATGAAATTAAAAGTATATAAAATAAGTATTCAAGCAATACTTATTTTGGTTTTTCTAACCTGTTAGTATAGATTTCTTTCTTTTTTTAAAATAATTACTTTTTTCCCTCATAGTATCTTCTATTTTCATTTTTCTATTAAAAATGTTTTAGTTGGGTTTTTTTGTTTTGTTTTGTTTTGCATCTTGCAAAATATAGAGCAGAGAAAGTAATCATAAGAGGTTTTGAATAGTGATTTTAAATGTTTAACTTTTCTAAGTTGGTGAAAACCATTGACACTCAGCCTCTTTTGATGTTTTGAAATGGTATTATTGTGACTTTTCAAGATATTTTCTGCCTAATTATATGTTCTAATTGATATAAGATTTCTACACTTATTTTAATCATGAGTAGAAAATAAGCTCCATAACACACACAAAATGATGGGAATGTATATATACATGGCCATACACTGTTAATCAAACAAGAATCTTTTAAAACATAAATTTTCAAGCACAAAGATTTCCAAAGATAACAAACAAGAAACAATAAATTATTCAGTCAAAGATCAGGGTTTTGGGGGAAGTTTGTTTGTGTTGATATTTATTTTTATTCCACTGTGGTCTGAGAAGTTGTATGACAGAATTTCAAACTTATGGAATTTGTTTATGCTTGATTTACCGCCGAAGATGTGGTCAATCTTAGAGTATGTTCCATGTGGTGATGAGCAGAATGCATATTCTGTATTTGTTGGGTGGAGTGTTCTGTAGGTATCAATTAAGTCCATTTAGCCAAGAGTCACATTGAGGGTCCAGATCTCCTGTTTGATTTTTTGTCTTGATCATCTGTCTAGGGTTGTTAGTGGGGTGTGTAAGTCCCCAAGTATGATAGTGTTAGAGTCAACTGGCAACCAATTCCTGATCAAAAACCCCAAGTGCCCATGACATAAGCGGTAAGATAGACAAGTGGGACCTCATCAAACTGACAAGCTTCTGCAAAGCCAAAGAAACTATTGGGATAGTGGGGAGACAGTCCACAGAATGGGAAAAAATATTTGCCAACTTATATCTGACAAAGGCCTAACGTCTAGGATCTACAAGGTACTCAAACATGCCAAAGAGAAAACAAAAAACAAAACAAAACAAAACAAAAAAAAAAGGAGCCCCATCATAACGTGAGCAAAAGATATGAATAGACAATTCTCAAAAGAAACATATGAGCAGCCAACAGATACACGAAAAAATGCTCATCCTTGCTAGTCATCAAAGAAATGCAAATCAACAACACACTGAGATACCACCTAACTCCAGTCAGGAAGACCATCACCAATAACTCAAAAAACAACAGATAATGGAGAGGATGCAGGGAAAAGAGAACACTCATACACCGCTGGTGGAAGTGCAAACTAGTACATCTGTGGAAAACAATGTGATGATTCCTAAAAGATCTAAAAATTGACCTCCCATAAGACCCTGCAATCCCCCTGCTGGGAATATACCTGGAGGAACTCAAACTGCTCTGTGAAAAAGATACTTGCACACACATGTTTATTGCAGCATTATTCACAATAGCAAAAACATAGAGCCACCGTGCTGCCCATCGAAAGAGGACTGGATTTTAAAAATGTGGTACATATGTACAATGGAATATTGTGCAGAAGGACATAATCATGAACTTCACAGCACATTAGATGGGTTTAGAGTCTATAATACTGAGTGATCTATCACAGAAACAAAGAACCAAGTACCGTATGTTCTTACTCATAAGTGGACCTTGAACAACTATTGTTTTAATACTATAAGAAAAGGATTGGCAGTAGTGAGAAACTTCCAGGCAAGGGCAGGGGTGGGATTGGCAGCAGTGGGAAACTGCCAGGGGAGGGGGGGGCACACCTCGTCAACAAGGGCACTTGCATAATGAACATTTGTATACCTAACCTTGAATTGTACCCCACTTATTTACAATAAAAAATTAAAAATAAGATAAAATAAAATAAAAAAATCAGGCTATTGAAAGTGCACAGAAATGAGAGAGAGAGAGAAAGAGAGAGAGAGAGAGAGAGAGAGAGAGAGAGAGAGAGAGAGATGTTGGTTCCAAATGATATTACTTATTTTTTGCTATTTAATTAAATATGAACTTTATTCTTTAGAAAAGAGTTAACTAATTAATGCAATAGGATCAAGATAGAATATTTAATAAAATAATTAAAAAGCTTTATAACATGAAAACTAAAGTCAACAAATCACAAATGTATAATGAAATACATTGGCAAAATATGAGAAATGGTTTGACACATACACAGTTTGAGTTATCAATTTCTTATTTTTATGTATTTTAGCACAAGTGTCACGTAATTTTCTCTGAAAGAAAATGTCCTAGATTCTTCTAATTTCTTCTAACTCATCCTGTACAGCTATCTCCTCTCTGGATGAGTCAAGATCAAATCATTTCATTCTCTCCCAAGATGAAAATGAATTTTTCCTTTTCCAAAATGCCTCCATCTAGGTTACAAAGGATACCCTGAAAAACCATTGGGCCACTGCAGAGATTCTTTACTTGGGCAATGCCCTCAGTAAAGCAAAGTTCAGAGAAGCTATAGTGGCTGGGCCACCCCTGAGACAACAGATCAGTAAAGGCACTGGAATGTATCTTCAACCTGGTAAAGCAGCTGGCACCCAACTTGTGAGAGCTGCGGTATGGACTATGCTCAGCAAAGCCACAGGGAGTAGGGGACACTCAGAACCTAGGGGACCAAGCCCTGACCCACTGTGTCTGGAAAGTGGGGTTTCAAGTCCAAAATGTTCTTTTGAAAGCTTAAGATTTAATGTTGCTTGTTTTATTAGGTTTTGGACTAATTTGAAATCAATTATTCCTTTCTTCTTTCCTCTATTTTTCTCTTTTGCAAGGGGAAAGTTTATCCTATGCCTATTTCACAATTGTAGTTTGAAAGCACATAACTTGCTTGAAAATGCAGGTTCACAACTGGAGGAAATTTTTCTCAGGATGAATCATATCTTGAGTCTTACCTATATGTGCTTTAGATGATATTTAGATGAGACTTTGGACTTCAAATTTTTGTTGATTCTAGAATAATTTCATACTTTGGAAACTATTAGGATAGAACGAATGTGTTTTGTATGTGAGCAGGACACAAATTTGGGGGGACCAGGAATGGACTGCTGTGGTCTGAATGTTTATATTTCTTTAAAATGTTGAAAGCTAACCCTCAAGATGATAGTATTAAGAAGGAGGGACTTGGGGAAGTGATTAGGTAATGAGGGCTCTGCTGTCATAAATAAAATTAGTTCCCTTAAAACTTGAGAGAGACTGCTTGCCTTTTCCACATGTCAGTATGCAGCAACAAAGCCACCATCTTTGTTGAGAAACAAGCCCTCATCAATTACCAAATTTGCTGGCATCTTAATCTT
>NW_007250992.1:159790-253959 GCF_000164805.1 Carlito syrichta | reverse complement strand
GAACCTCATCTCTACAATAAATAAAAAAAAAAAATCAGCTGGGCTTGGTAGCGCATGCCTGTAATTCCAGCTACTCGGAAGGCTGAGGCGGAAGGATCGCCGGAGCCCAGCAGGTCAAGGCTGCGGTGGCCGGGAGTGGCCACTGCACTCCAGTCTGGGCAACAGAGTGAGACTCCAACTCAAAAAAAAAGAGACTACCAAAATGGCTTCCAAAGTCCCTGTAACATTTTACATTCCTTCCAGAAATAGATAAGAATTTCTATTTCTCCACATGTTCCTTAGCATTTGATCTTTTCAGTGTTTCATTTTATTTTAATCATTCTAAAATAATGGTAGTTCTAGTAGTATTACATTTCTGTTTTAATCTGCAATGTCAATGACAAATGAGATTGATTAACTCATTAAATTGAGTTGTATATTTTCCTACTGTTAAGATTTATTTGTATGTTTTTGGATACAAGAGTCAAATATATGTTTTGAAAATATTTCCTCCCAATCTGTGATTGATCTTTTTATTCTCTTAAGAGTGTCATAAAGGCAAACTAATTACAGTTTTTCTTCCTCGTGGACTAAGCTATTAGTGTTATATTTAAGAACTGTCAACCAATCATTTAGAATTTTTCCTATTTATTTCTTCTAAAATGTTTATAGTCTCATGTTTTATATTAAGCTCTGTGATTCATTTTGAAATTATTTTTGTGAAAAACATAAGTTTAATATATAGATTTATTATTTTTTAACATAATGAATGAATGTCCAAATGTTTCAGCACCATTTGTTGAAAAGATATTTTTTTCTTCATTGAATTGCCTTTTCTTCTTTATCAAAGGTCAATAGATTATAATTGCATGGATCTGTTTATGGGCCCCTTATATTATTCAATTGGTCTATGTGTCTATTTTTTTTTTTTTTTTTTTTGAGTTGGAGTCTCACTCTGTTGCCCAGACTGGAGTGCAGTGGCCACTCCCGGCCACCGCAGCCTCGACCTGCTGGGCTCCGAAGATCCTTCCGCCTCAGCCTTCCAAGGAGCTGGAACTACAGGCGTGCGCTACCACGTCCGGCTCATTTTGATTTTATTGTAGAAATGAGGTCTCGCCAAGTTGCCCAGGAGGGTCTTGAACCGGCGGGCTCAGGCAATCCACTCATCTCAACCTCCCAAAGGCGCAGGATTACAGACTGAGCCACCAAGCCCGGCTATGTGTCTATTTTTTAGCAATGCAATGCGGTCTTGATTTCTGTATCATTACAGTAAGTCTTAAAATCACGTAGTATCAGTTCTCCAACTTTATTTTTTCTTAATATTGTGTAAGCAATTCTGTATCTTGTGTCTTCCCGTATCCATATTTTGTTGATGTTTATCAAATATCTTTCTGTAAATTCACCTGGACCTGTTGAATTCATAGATTATGTTGAGAATAATTTCTATCCAACAATAATGAGCATTTAATCCATGAACACAGAATATTTTATTTCTTTCATTGAAGCCTTTACATATTTTTTACACTTATAGCTGTTTTTATTTTTTAAACTGTTGTTGCAAATAGCATCATCATTTGAATTTCCAATTATCCATTGATAATTTGTAAGAAAGCAATGGATTTTTGTATATTAACCTTATATCCTGCAAACTTGTTACACTAACATTTAGTTTCAATATATATTTTATCAGTTCTTTGGGATTTTCTACATAGATAATCTTATCTGCAAACAAAGTTCATTTGATTTATTTCTTTTGCTTGTTTTATTTCATTATCTAAGACTCCACTGCAATGTTGGCTAGAAATGTTGAAAGATAACATTCTTGCTTTGTTTCCAATAAAAGGGGGAAATATGGCAATTTCCTCACAATTATACTATTAGCTACAAATTTTCTTTTTTTGGGGAAATAATTTTCTGTTTTGTTGAGAAGTTAACTGTATGTTCCTAGTTTGCTGTGTTGTCTACTTTTTCTGTAACAGTTACTTGATTTTATGATTTTTCTCCTTAGGCTTGTTCATGTGATTGCCTACATTAATTGAATGCTGAACCAGTCTTAAATACCTGGAATAATTATAACCCCAGCTGATGTATTTCTTTTTAGACATTGTTGTATTTGCTTTCTTAATATTAGGTTGAGCATATTTTCAACTATATTCCTGTTAGAGATAAACTTATAGTTTTTGTGTTATTTTAAATATTTTTCATGCTAACGTAATATAATTGCTAGTAATTGTTTCTTTTGTTTCCAGAATACCTTTTGGGGAACTGGTATCAGTTAATTCTTAGATACCTTGTGTCAATAACTAGTCAAACTATAAGACCTTTTGCTTTCTTTCTTTAAAAAGTTATTAATTTTAATTCAATTTTAAAATATTTAAATATAGATATGTTCAGATTATCTATTTCTCTTTGTAAAAATTTTGATAGTTTGTATTTTTCAATGAATTGGTCCATTTCATCTAAATTATTAAATTTGGAGGCACTGATTTGCTCATAATATGTCTTTATTATCCTTTTAATATCACATCTTTCAAAGTTTTCTTTTTGCTTTCAGTTCCTTATAGTTAGAATATGGTTTTCCTGAGTGTAGATTTTTTTTGCATTTGTCCTGGTTGGTTCCTTTGAATTTCTCTGAGATGTGATTTAGTGTTTGTCATAAATTTTGGAAAGTTTTCCATGGTTATTACTGCAAAGAATTCTTCCACTCTATTCTCAATTTCTCCTCCTTCTGGTATTCCAATAACATGTATGCCATTGCACCTTTAAAATTGTCACAAAGTCCTTAGATATTCTGTTCTGCTTTTATCACCATCATTATTATTACTCTCTTTGCAGTTTAGTTTGGCAAATTTCTATTGACTAATTATTAAGCTTGCTGATTCTTTCTTTGGTTACAGTTTGTTGATTCGCATATCAAAGAATGTCTTAACTTATGTTATGTTTGTTTTCTAGCATTTTTAAAATTTTCTTTTAGAATTATTGTCCTTCAGCTTACATGACCCATCTTATGTTACCTAATTTTTTATTAGAAACCTCAATGTACTAAGCATTACCATTTAAAATTTCCTGTTTGATAGTTTCCTCCACTAAGTCATTAAAGTCTAGCTCTGATTATTGTTTTTGATTTACTTCAGACTTTTTTTTCTCTTAAGCATGATTTGAAACATTTTGTTGAGAGCTAGATATAATGATATGGGTAGTACAAACTGAGGTAATTAGCCTTGTATATGCTAACCTGGCTAAAAGTTGGGTTGTATTTAATGTTTACTATAGTGGTCAGTGCAAAAGGTTTCAAATTCCTCTCAAATTCTTGCATTTTTCTTTGCAGGTTTTCTTAAAAACTACTCCCCAGATAGAATCTGCAACTTGTGCCTCTGACAGCTGTAATCCATTCCTATTATACTGGAACTCTGTTGGATTGGTGGAAAGTTGTGAGGATAAAAACGTATTTTGTGATCTTTCAGTTTGTCTAAGACTATTAATGGCATGTGTCCATGGGCTGTAATCCTCACAAGCATTTCTTAAATTTTATCCCCCGCCCCGGGTGAAACAGAAAGGTAAAGATGTCTGGAGTTGGCAAAATGCCAATGCCCATGAGGGTTAAGTTTGTAATAAAGTCTTTTTTCTCTGGAGACTGGCCTTTTATCATGGAGAATTACCTGAGAGTATTTCACAGTGATTATTTTTTCACTACATTAGACAAAGCCAGAAAAGAACATTTTCAAGATTTTCACTATAGGAATCTGGCAGTATCCCTAAAGGTACAACCTACAGAAGTATTGGGTCAACTAAGTATGGGACAACCAGGAATTTTTCACTCTCATTTTAGACCACACTCATCCTCTAGTAATTCATCAAAATTGCTTTTAAGTGTTTATACAGGTTTGTGGCTTCAGCAACTTCTGTTCCAGGTAAGCAGAGCTCAGCTGTGAATCTGTATTCAGCTGTCTCTCCAGTTTTCCCTGTTACCTTAGTTTTCTGATGGGTCCCAGAAAATACATTGATTTTCCATTTGTTCAGCCTTTTTTTCCTTGTTGTGAGAATGGTAATGGTGACTTCCACTGTCTTTACATGTTGAAGTTTAAACTAGAAATCTTGACTAGTTCTTTATTGTTTCAACTGGGAAAGTAATTATGGATCCTGATACCCAATTTGTGTGTCAGCAGAAACTATGCTTATGTGTCAGTTGTTGTAAATTGATGGCTTGTTTTTAAACCAGGAATACAACTATTAGTACAGGAAAATGATTGCAGATCAGCTATTAGAAAGTTATGAAAACCTTGGAATTTTCAGAATAGAGTCTACTCAGTATCTCAGATATGAATAGTTAATTTTCCCAGCATGGTTCCTCCTATTCTCTGTACCTTGTCTAATTCTGCAGCTTTATTTATTCCTGAGTCCTTTTGTCCCCATCACCAAAACTTCTTAACCCTTCTTGTCTTTGTACTCACTTTTACTGCTGTCTCCAGTTTTTCATATCTAGCTTATTCTTGTTCAAATATTGCCTCTGCTTGCATTTTGCTTTTAATCCATAAAAAATGTAAGTACCTTCTTTGTCTCTTCAAATGAAACCTATTGCATATGCTTATTATAGTAACTATCACAATAGTTTGTCAGCATTGGTGTTATTTTGTTTCCTATTAGAATACGAGTCTTTTAGGCAAGACTGTGTATAACATGTCAGAACTCGGACAAGCAGAGGATTCTATTGTTTCAGTGTGTGGTCTAGGTAGTGCTACTCAATGTGCACTTCTAAAATGGCCCTTCTGTCCCCAAAGTGTTTGTCACTGGTTGGTGAATATGTAAGACAATTAGAAAGAGTGTAAATCAACTCTTTTTGAGTCACAGTTGTTAGTTCAGCTAAAAATTATTTTAGACAAATTTTCTTAAGGAAACAAGTGTCTTATATTTCATTATCAGATAAGCATTTTAAGTTCTTAAGAAATAGCACTGGTGTAGAGTCAGACATGCTACTGGAAGCCTTTAGGATTCTATAGCTAGAGAGTCTGAAGGCTCAAAGTTTCTAGTAAGTGTTCAGGTGTCTACAAGTATTCATGTAGAGGAACAAGATGATGCTGATACGTACATAGTATCAACTATATTCTTTTCTAGATTCTCCAGAATAAATTTGAGACGGGTCAGTATTTTCACTATTATGTTCTTAAAGGAAGAAACAACAAAATTAAAATAGAACATATTTAAACTAAGCTAAAAAGAACTGTCTTTTAATGCCAGTAAACTTATAAGAAAATGAAATCTTATTTTTAAGATTTCTCTTTCAGCTTTCCTATTACTTCTCTTTTCTTCATATTCTTGCAAAAAAATAGGAGCTTGAGAAAAAAATTCAAATAGCAAGATGAGAGATAAAGATATTTTTAAAGCACTTAGAAAATTGCTAAATTTATGTAATTTAATTTTTAGGAGCAGCAAGGTAGAAAATAGGTCTTATAAAGTGCCATTATGGAAATGTTACATTCTGATTAGTTAACAGCTCCGATACAATTCTAGATTATAACAAATTTAGGCAATTGAGGCTTTTCTGTAATATCAGAGAATTTTACTAAGTTTACTAAGAGAAATTTCACTAAGCGTTTCTTAAGGGATTTAAAAGTCATTTCTTTATATTATTTATTTTCTGCACTGGAGCCCCTGTGCAGCCCTCACTAACACTGACAGCAGCCTTTGCCATCATCTCTCTCTTCTCATTTCTCAATGATTTTCTTTTTGTCCCTGTGTTTACTCCAGTTCTTTTTTTGTTTTTGAGTCAGGGTCTCATTTTTTTCACCCAGGCTGAAATGCAGTGACACGATCAAGGCTCCCAACCTCAACCTTCAGGACTCAGGCAATTTGTCTGCCTCAGCCTTTCGAGTAGCTGGGATTACAGGTGCACCATCATGCCTGACTAATATTTGTATTTGTATTTATTTTATTTTTTGTAATGATGACAACTCCCTGTGTCACCTAGGCTTGTCTAGAACTCCTGGACTCAAGCAATCCTACCACCTTCACCTCCCAAAATGATGTGATTACAGGTGTTAGCCACCCCACCCAGTCATCTACCCCAATTATTAACCCTTCTTTTGGTTTATAATTTACTGTACCTGGCTCATCAGGCACATTATAAATTTCTCTCCATGTAACTTACTTTTGAAATTCTCATTCTTTATTTGGTGAGCAAAAAACTTAGGTTACCAGGTAAGAAAACATATGAAAGTGTTGTTTTAAACTGAAAAAAAAGGGGGAAAGTACTTTTGATGGTACTGTTTATTCTGAGAAAAAGAAGAAATTTAACAGAAGTGGGGAACAAAGATCCAAGATGATAATTTTTAGTCTATAGTGTTTTATAGCTATTACATTTCTGGGAAGATATTATGAATACTCTAAATTATTTAATGTGGTGTGGTAAGAAGATAAAATCTGATTTTAAAATCAGATTTGTTTTAAATTTTATTTTAAAGATGTGGTATACAATTTAGGGTTGCATATACAAATGGTCATTGTATAGGTAAAATTTGGGCCTCACTTTTGTCCCCAATTCACCTAGTTTCAGATCAGGCACCCTTATTAGTAAAGAGTGCCCTCCCCTTCCTCTGGCAGTTTCCCACTACTGCCAATACCTTTCTTATAGTACTATGATAATTGTTCAGGGTCCACTTATAAGTGAGAACATCTGGTACTCAGTTCTTGTTGCTGTGATAGGTCACTGAATATTATAGACTCCAAGTTCATCCAAGTAGCTGCAAAGTTCATAATTTCATCCTTCTTTATGGCTGTGTAATATTCCATCGTGTATATGTACCATTTTTTTTTTTTATCCATTCCACTTTCGATGGGCAACATGGTTGGTTCCATGCTTTTGTTATTGTGAATAATGCTGCAATAAACATGCATGTGCAGGTATATTCTTTACAGAGTGATTTAATTCCCAGAATGGGGATTGCTGAGTCAAATGGAAGGTCGATTTTTAGATGTTTTAAGCATTGCCACACTGTTTTCCACAGAGGTTGGACTGGTTTACAATCCCATCAACAGTGTAGACATGCTCCCTTTTCCCCACATCCTCTCCAGCATCTTGTTTTCTGAGTTATTGATGATGGCCATCCTGATTGGAGTTAGGTGAAATCTTAGTGTGATTTTAATTTGCATTTCTTTGATGATTAGTAAGGCTGAGCATCTTTTCATGTATCTGTTGGCTGCTCATATATCTTCTTTTGAGATGTGTCTATTCACATCTCTTGTCCACTTTTAAATTTTAAATAGAACTGTTTGTTTTTTTTCTTTGCAGCACATTTGTGATCCTAGATATTAGATCTTTGTCAGATGTACAGTTGGCAATATTTTTTCCCATTCTGTGGGCTGTCTCCCCACCTCTTGATGGTTTGTTTTGCCTTGCAGAAGCTTTTCAGTTTAATGAGGTCCCACTTGTCAAACTTATCTCTTAATGGCATGGACATTTGGGGTATTGATCAGGAATTGGTTGCCAGTTCCAATTTCCATAAGGATGTCTCCTGCATTTTCTAAGGTTCTTATAGTTTGAGGTTTTACGTTTAGGTCTTTGATCCATTTAGAGTTGATTTTTATTTATAGGGATGGATAGGGGTCTTGTTTTAATCTTCTGCATGTGGTCAGCCAGTTTTCCCAGCACCATTTACTGAATAAGTTCTCCTCTCCCCAGTGACAGGCTTTGTCAAGGATGAATTGGTTGAGAAATTGAGGTTTTGCTTCTGAAATCTCTATCCTGTTCCATTGGTTTTTATGCCTGTTCTTGTACCAATACCAGGCTGTTTTGATTATAGTAGACTTACAATAAAGTTTAAAGTTTGAAATTGTGATACTTCCCAATATGTTTCTTTTGTTGAGGATTGTTTTGGCTATTCATGGTCGTTTATGTTTCCATATGAATTTCTGTATTGTCATTGTGAGAACTGAGAAGAATGCTGCTGGTAATTTAATAGATATTATGTTATATCTGTAGATTGCCTTGGATAGGATGGACATCTTAGCAGTGTTGATTCTTCCAATTCATGAGCATGGAATATTTTTTCCATTTGTTTGTATCAACTTTGATTTCTTTGAGCAGTGTTTCATAGTTTTCATTGTAAAGGCAATTCATTTCTCTGGAAGGTAATTCACTTCTCTGGTTAGAAAGATGCCGAGGTATTTCATCTTTTGTTGTTGCAATTGTGAACAGGATTGTGCTTTTTCTTTGGTCCTCTGCCTGTTTGTTGTTGGTGTATAAAGATTCCATTGTCTTTTGCACGTTGATTTTGATTTTGTACCCTGAGACTTTGCCAAAGTATTTTATCAATGCAAGAAGATTTTTGACAGATTCTCTTGGATTTTTGAGGTATAGAATCATATTGTCAGCAAAGAGGAATAACTTGACTTCCTCTTTTCCTATTTGGATGCCCCTGATTTCCTTCTCTTGCCTGATTGCTCTAGCTAGGACTCCCAACACTATGCTGAACTGGAGGGATGAAAGTGGACAACCTTGTTTTGTTTGGTGTTCAGAGAAATGCTTCCAATTTTTGTTTGTTTAGCAGTATGTTGTCTGTGGGTTTATCATAGATGGCTCTTACTATTTTGAGGTATGTTCCCTGTATGGCTAGGTATTCAAGGGTTTTTATCAAGAAGAGATACTGGATTTTATGGAAGGTTTTTTCAGCATCTAATGATATAATTATGTGTTTCCTAGTTTTGCATCAGTTGATGTATTTAATTACATTTATGATCTTGCAGTTGTTTAACCAGTCCTATATCCTGGGAATGAAACCTATTTGATCATGGTGGATGATTTTTTTTTTTTTGAGTTGGAGTCTCACTCTGTCACCCAGACTGGAGTGCAGTGGCCGCTCCTGGCCACTGCAGCCTCGATCCGCTGGGCTCCGGCGATCCTTCCGTCTCAGCCTTCCGAGTAGCTGGAATTACAGGAATATGCTACCATGCCGGGCTTATTCTATTTTATTTTTTATTTTTTGATTTATTGTAGAGATGAGGTCTCACTGCCCAGGCGGGTCTCGAACCCGCGGGCTCACGCAATCCACTCACCTCAGCCTCCCAAAGGCGTGGGATTACAGGCTGAGCCACCGATCCCGGCTGGTGGATGATTTTTGAGATATGTTGTTGGATCAGATTTGCTAGAATCTTGTTGAGTATTTTTACATCTATAGTCATCAGAAATATTGACTTGCAGCTCTCTTTTTTTGTTGGATCTTTACCCAGTTTAAGTATCAATGTGATATTAGCTTCATAAAATGATTTTGGGAGAGTTTCATCTTTCTCAATTGCTTGGAATTCTTTCGGTAGAATTGATATCAGCTCCTTCTTATATGTTTTGCAGAGCTCCGCTGTAAAGCCGTTTGGTCCAGGACTTTGTGTGTGTGTGTGGGGGGGTAGTTTTCTTATGATGGTGTCAATTTCCTGGGTTTTTATTGGTTTATTTAATGTCTCAGTTTCTTTGTGCTAAAGTCATATCTTAAAATTTGATTTTAAACTAAAATGTTTGTAAGTAACTTCATCATTTCTTTTAAGTAATAGTTTTCCTTTTTTAATTTATGGAAGTTTCTTGATTTCTGTTTAACAAATAACACAAATTGAAAAAAATTATAATTGAAAAAAATTGGATACTTTTAAAGAAGTTTTAAGATATGTAACTGAATTGCATAATGTCAGTTCTTAAGAATAGTCACTCAATTATTCTGTTTTTATTAATATATAGTCTAGAGAAGAAATTAGATAAATTGATACAATTTTATAATGGATCCAATTCCTTTTAAGTGAAAATCTGAGATATCAAGAAAGTTAATAGATAAAATAATAATAATTAAACATAACTACATAGAGAAAACAATACAGAAGAGAAATATATTTACCATATTTTATTAATATTTGCCATTGTCTTTTTTCTATATGAAGGCATAGCTCATCTCTTCCTTTAGTTACTCATAAAACCTGTTTATCCCTAGGTTCTCATGAACAAAAGTCTACAGGGTTAGAGGACATTCTTGACCTACTTGCTCTAATTTGGGCTTAGTAAGGTAGGCATATATTAAATAACAATAACTAAAGTATAACTAAATTAATCATTGTTGAGTTTACTCTATGGGAATGCTTTAAAATGTATCCCATAAGTGTCAAAAATATATATTTTTAGACATATAGTAATCTTATTGTATCCACACCTTCCTCGTATTTTATGTTTTTTTTTTCACTTCACATTTAATTTTTAGGTCATTGGAATCTCAGATTTTACAAAATACAGGTATGACTTGGCATAAAATAAAGAAAACAAAAATTATTCTGATTCTGCGATTTTAATCTTTGTCAAGTAAAAAATAATTGTAGGAAAACAAAGTAATAATTTAGCAAGTGTAAGGTTAGAACACAAACACCATGCCACAAATCTCTGCATTTGCTGGACATGGATACATACTTAGATTTATGTTTTCCAGGGCATGTATAAAATGCAATACCAAGGTTGTTATCACCATTGCTAATGTTTCAATCAGAGAAAATATTTCTCTTCATAAAATAGAGTTTTTTCAACATCTTTAGTGTTCTCTGTAACACGTTTGAAGGCATAGAGACAATTCTAGCTTAGCTAAGAGAATAACATTTGTAGAGGAAGAGAAAGAAATTCTTTTTTCTCTTTGTCGCTTTCTTTCTCCTCTTTCACAATTTGGAGAATTATCCTGGGCTGATGCTAGAGAAAGAGAGACAGTTGATGTGGTAGAAAAAGAAAGAGTATGGACTCCAAATCAACTGGATTGAAGGCTCCACAGGCAATTGAGTGGAGCTTGTGTTTTCAGACTCCTCCAGCAAACTCCTATAAAAACTCTACAGAGTTTGACTCATGTCCCTCCCTTTGGGAAAGCCTCCTATTAACAGCAACCATGAGTGAACCCTTCACTGTTCAGTGGTCCTGATACTTATTTGTGCCTTGAGATTTGGCTACGGCCAAGGTCTCATTACCTACATGGATATCACTTGATCTTACCTATGCCTTAATCTTTAGGTTAGGATTAGATTAGCAGTACATGTCTGGACCCGTTTAAGGTACTTCTGAGTTCCAGAGTTGCAAATCTACAACTGATAATGATGGGGAAAGACACATTCTGCAAGTGTATTTAGGTGAAGTCACATAGAATGAGTTCTTCCTTTTCTTTATACCCAGTCTACAGGAATAACCTCAACACTGGCCTAAACTTAATTACACACAAACAAGTTTACCCAAGACAAACTGAAATGTAGGGAAAACGAAGGGTGCTTTTGGTCAAACCAGTTTTTTAAAAAGTTCGATTAAAATATATATAAATTAAAATAAATATAACTTTTAATATGCCATAAATATTTGCCATAAATCTCAAAAAACTTTGAGGATAGAGTAAAATGCTAAATATGTAGAACTTTCCAAATGCATTTTATTGTAAACGATTTTACCTATGTGTTTGTGTGAAGCATCTAAAAAAAATGTTACAGGGAACAATAGAAAATGTTTTTCTAAAAATATTGTTTGCTCTTCTTTCTGAAGACCCACAGAGAAAATTTCTCTCTGATTGAAGCATGAACAGAGGTGTTGATGATCCTGTTATTATGTTCTACACTTGCCTGGAAAACCTAAATCTAAATGTGTGTCCATATCTAGCAAAGGCTCAGACTGTGATATGATGCTTGTGTTCCAACTTTGCAATTGCCAAAATCTCAATTCTTTATATTTCTATGATTATTTCTCATTTTATTGGAAATCAATTTGTCCTCTTTGTATTTAATTTATTTTATTTTGTTGAATTATATGGCACCTATGTGAGCTAACAAATATTGTTTGGAGGGAAAGATTTAAAGAAATAAAAAGAAAAATATGTAAGTAATAAGTGAATAATAAAGTAAATATGATACGGTATATTTTATCAAGATTCCATTTCAGTTGAAATATAACAAATCATTCTTTGAATTCAGATTTCAAGATTAAACCAGTTTTATTTGTTTGGGTTATGTAAATTAGACAAATCACTCCTCTCTTTCTAAAAGTCTTATTATCATAGTCATTTGATTTATTTGCATTCCACTTGTTTCTTTATACATCTTTAAGATTAATATGCATATATGAACATTAGATTATATTTTCTAGTAATACATTTGTGTCTTAACATTTCTGAAGAATTGTGCATTACTCTCATCCCTTTACTCTGATAGTATATAAAATATAATAATTCCATGGGTATGATTAAGAGACTTTTAAAAATATAAGTAAAAGTTATTAATAATTGTAACTTTATAAAAGAAAAAGTGCAATCTGTCTGAAAAGTGGAGTTATTTTTACATTATTTACACCATATCAAGAATATTGTTACCAGTGAAAAGTTACCCTTAGAAAAGCTGGCTTTTAACATTCAGATTAAACTTCTCTTAAAGTGTTGTTTTTCTCTGAATTGATCTATCAATGTAGCATATTTACTCATTCCATAAGAACAAAAATACTTGAAGATTTACTTAGAAAACTGTTGGAGGACATAGTGCTCATTTATCTTTCCTAGAGTTTATTTAGAAATTATCTTTCTCACAAAAGGTTCCGGTTTTATTTATCATGGATTCAATGCACATCCTTTGTGAATGGTCATGAGCACAAGGCTATCTTATCTGTGTACCATCATGTAGGGTACCCTGGGGAAACGCACTTTCATGTTAGTGTATAGTATTGTCTTACTAACATTTCCTTTTCTATTTATAGTCTGTCTCCACTTAAACAGATGAATGATAGACTATAAAATTAAATGTTGAACCATATATGCACTTTATTTGACACATTCAGATGATTGTCTCTTTAAACAGTATATTTTTGTTCTGTCGGAATACAGGTAAATATATTTTAATAAATTTATTTCATATTTAAAGGTCAAAATTCATAAATATATTAGATACATATCAGATGCAGTATTGATTAATAATTCTCCTCTATTTATTTTCAGTAGAAACACCAAATAAGGAACTATTTTATGAGTCAATTCTGATATTTTCTTTTTTAAACTTACACTGCAGAATAGCGATATAACCCTAGACCCATTTGTTTCCAACAATGGTTTACAGAGAATGTCATATTTCAACAACTATCTCTCTTTGACATCAAGTGCTTTTGAATGGCTTAAAAGATTTTTCTCTAAAACTGTTGTTATCATCTTGAAAAGATGAATGGTTTGGAAATTTTTTTTTACTAGGTAAATCTGAAGACTTATGAAGATTGCTTCATAACTGAATAATAACCATTTATTTTTAGATGTTTTAAACTTTGTCTATAATTTCAGTAGGATGCCAAACATTAATCATTTAAGTGATAATGATAATAATATAACTAGCATTTATTTGGGGGGCTAAACATGTACCAGGTGAATTTATAGGTGATTAACATAAGTTACTCATTTAAGCATCTGTATGAAGTAGAAACTATTCTTTTGCTATATTATAAACAAAAAAACTAAAAAT
Source organism: Carlito syrichta (assembly GCF_000164805.1). Classification (NCBI taxonomy): domain Eukaryota; kingdom Metazoa; phylum Chordata; class Mammalia; order Primates; family Tarsiidae; genus Carlito; species Carlito syrichta. The sequence continues at coordinate 240,504 of NW_007250992.1, read as the reverse complement.
TCAAGAACTGAAGTACTTGGCAAGTCCTCACAATTGTGTGGAGAGAAGTTTATATTTTTTCCTAGGAAAATTGATGCCGGAGTTCAAACTTTTAATTTTCCGGTTTGCAATATATAAATGTATATTACAGGAAAGAATCACAATAACATGTTCTCAGTAATATAACTCTAAAATAATGTAAGCATTAAGAATAACACTGACAAAGAAATTATATGATCAGTAACACCATCTTTTATTGTGTATGTTTTTGTGTACCAGAATATTTTACATATTTCTGATTATTATAAAATATAATGGATTACAAAATTTCAAAACATAATAGACAAGGATCAAGAACATTACTTGCTGAGTTTGTACATATTCTAATTAAAAACATGTTAAGTTAATGACTTCTAATGTTGACATTTATAAGCAAGCAAAATGGAGTGGGTGCAATATTGCAACTGATAAATTAATTGGAAATAAAGACATCTGAGTAATATAAGGAAAGATGAAATTAAATAATTCAAATTAAATTTTAAATTGATTACCTTAACAAGATGAAACTTCAACTTTTATCTCAATAAGCTCAGCAATAGTTATTCAAGATTATTCATTATTCTGATCAAATTTAAGGGTAACTATAATACCATGGATACAATTTCAACAATATTTCTGATGAGATGTTGATTTAAAATGAAACTATATTTTGCCCCACGATTTTTTGTTGTGACAAAATATGCATGAGTTACCATTTAATCTATTTTAAAGTATCCAGTTCTTTGACATTAAGTATAGTCATATTGTTGTACAAATATCACCACTCAACTCCAGAACGTTTCATTTTCCCCTCCATAGACTCTTTACCCATTGAATATTAATTCCACATTCCTTCCTCTTCCAGCCCATGATGACTGCATTTCACTTTCCTGTCCTTATGAATTGACTATTCTTGGTGCCTTAATAAAAGGAATTGTACACTATTTGTTGTTTTATAATGGAGTCATTTCACTTAGCTTATTGTCTTTAAGAAACATTCACGTTCTAGCAAATGTTAGAGTTTCTTCCCTTTTTAAGACCGAATGTACTCCATTGTATATACATATATACATATACATACATATATATACATATATATATTCTACATCTTGTTTTATCAATTAATTCATAGGTGGATCACTTTAAACTCTTAAAATGGAATGAAAATATTCTTTCCCAATAAGTAAATGCTTGGAAAATTTCAAGCACTTGGTTTAACAATACATTTCTTATTTAGTTGATGTGTTCACAGCAAATTTGTTATACGAAAGACAGCAATGAGTTTCTCATCAAAGTTAGAAGTACCTGGAAGACTCAAGAAAGCATATATTTGAGGATTACTTTCCAGAGAGAATTAATGCCTTTAGAAAATTCTCTTATGTCCTCGTAACTTAACACTAGGTTGCAAAGCACAGTGAAAGATCAGCAGGCAAATAGTTTCATTAAAATTTGTGCCTTCTTTCTGGAAAGAACCTTATTTTTGGAAGTTTTAGGAATTGTTTGTGATTTGTTTCCATTTATATTCCATTTTCCTAAATATTCAACTTGCAATCCTTTGAAAATATTTATTGAATATTTATAATATGTAAGGCGATATGTTCTATTTGGCAATATAATTTAGTAGATGATTAGACAATATAATGCACGTAGTTTTACAAATAATTACAATGATGGGTTGTGCCATGAAGGCAAATCCAGTCTTGCGAGGATTTGAATAGAAAGGCATATCCTAGTGTGGGCTCAGGTAGGACTGACTTCTCTTAACCCTCTGCCTCAGACCACTCTCTTGTCTAGTGCTCTCTCTCCTGAATACGTTCCCTAATCTTGTTCCCAAGTTTATGGTACTATTGGCATAATATTGACATACTTGTCTCACTTTTAATATTTCTGTTTCCATATACTGAACTAAATAAATCATTTCCATCATGAGATGGCATTGAGTACCTAGACCAACTTTACTGTAGCTAAAGAGTTAATGACAGAATGTTAAGAGTAGGGACTGCCTGTGTTCAAATTTAGTTCTGTTATGCTCCAACCATGTGGCCTTTAGGCAAGTCACATCACATCTATGAGTTTTAACACTGATAAAGTATAAATAATAGTAGCACCTTCTTCATGGAGTGGCAAAGATTTTAAAAATGATATATGTAAAGCATTTAGAATAGTGCCTGATGAATAATAATTATTATATACTTGTTATCTATTACTGGGCAATTTTCCAGTCTCTGGACTGACTACAATTAAGCAACAACAGGAAGGATCAGATAGTCTTTAATGATAAAAAACAGTTTTGCTTATACTAAGTTTGTTAATCCTTTACCTTATGTAGTAAGTGAATAACATCTTTGTCCTTTGCTAGTCAACATATTATTCAAAAAGCAACGAATGCAAGGGTTGTCGGGTTTTTTTGTTTTTTGTTTTTCATTTTCTTTGAAACGTTGCCATGGTTTTATCATCTTGTTCTCTGCTCACTGCAGAGAATTTGTTATCATTGCTTATGTCATGTTAAATAAGTTCCACTGCAGCACGAAAAAGCAGCAGCCTTTACTAGCCAAAAATAACCGAGGGATGTATGCAACTGAGAAGTTGATTCTGTGGGACATTTAGTGAAGGTGTTTAGATATTCCATCTGTGAGCTCAGACCAAACCAAAAAAGAAAGAAAGAAGAAAAGTAGATTTCTGTCAATTTACACTGGTCTCAGTATTTATTTTAAGAATATTGTATAAGAATTTGAAATTTAAAATGGCAAAAGTATTTAGTTTGATCAAAAGCCAAATTTCAGGAAATTGATAACATAGACCTCCGATCTTCCATATCAAATGTATTCCAGCCAGAAAAATGAATAATCTTCTTCTAAACAAGCCATTTCCAAGAATCAGAATATATGTCAGATTTTAATAATAGACAGGTGAGATATTCCTTTTGTAATTACTGACTGTATTAACTGAGTTACTGATCGTTAAAAATTTTAACTTATTTTGTTTTATTTTGATTTTTGCATGTATTTGTTTGCCCTTTAGTTTTTAATCAGTCAGATGAATAACTTTTGAATATAACATTGTATTAACTTTAATATGTCTTAATATCATTTTTAATGAGTCAACATGTAATGCCACTGGCCAGCAAGAGTCCATTAGTGAGAAATTATAAGATTTTATCCATATCAACATAAAATGTTCTAAAAAGGTGTATCTTCCCTTGTGGCTGATCTCTACTGAACAATATATATCGCATGTTCTCCTAACCACATGATTTCTTTGATTTTACCTGAATAAGACAGGGTTTAAGTGTTAGCTTACAGTTCCAGTGTGGTCAGAAGTTATTTTATGCTCAATCTTAAAGATTTTGAGTTACTGCAATGTACAATAGTGAACTCCCACAGGCACATTCTGTTAGCCATCTGAAGTCTTCCTGCCTCAATACAATGGTGCAACATATATCCTGCAATTCCATATTGTGACCTAACAACTTCCTCTAGGAACTGCCATTACCAGTAAACTGTATATTGTGCTCCCTGCTAGTTTATGTGATTGAGGAAAAATTCTTTTATAGCTTATGCCTCTTCAGAAATGGCTTCATTTGAACAGCACACACAAATCAATTATTAATAAAAGATTGGTGAATCACATATTGAGAGCAATGTTTAACTGTAAGTTGGTAGAAAATAATTTCAATAAACTGATATCTCTATTGCACTGCTTCTACTGAGTTCCTAAAATAATCTGAGATGTTTTTTTCTTTTAGAAAATGGGGAATCATAGTGGCTTAGTCTGCAATCCCAGCACTTTGAGAAGCCAAGGCGAGAGAATTACCTGAGCCTGGGGGGGTCCAGACCATCCTGGGCAACTTGGTGAGACCTCGATTCTACAATAAATAAAACATAAGCCAGACATGGTGCCTTGCATCTATAGTTTCACCTACTTGGAAGACTGAGGCGAAAGGATCAACTGAGCCCAACAGGTCGAGGCTGCACTCTAGCCTGGGCAACAAGAGTAAGATGCCATCTCAAAAAAAAAAAAAAAAAGAAAGAAAATGGAGAATCAATTTGTATTCACACCACTGTATAAAAATAATATACTATATAAATGTATTCAGATCATATTCTAATTATAATCATATTTCTTGGTGTGGTTTATAACTTTACTATTCAGTTTCAGAAGTTGCTAGACATAAAAACCAAAGTTTTTCCTTTTTTTCTTTTTTTTTTAGTTAGTGACCATGATATTGTGAAATCAAGGACATACAGAGAAAATCAGTCAACTTGAATGTTAAGAATATGAAAAATGGTGAAAAAAAGTCAGTTTGGGATTCTGCTGAACCAGCTTATTTTCGTTTAGCCTAGCTAGTAAGCAGAACTAAATAATCTCTAAAGATCACTTTTTAAAAGTCACTTTCATAATATTAAAGCAAACTGCAAGACATCATTGAATAATAAACTAAATAGAATATACTGAGTAAGGTTCATAAACAACAGGATCATTAAGAAAAGTTGAAAAATATGCATTATGCCATTTTTACTAAATTAAATGCAAGAATAATTCAGATATACAGTATGTATTGAGCTAATCAATATCTAAAATGTGTACATTTGTGTCTTATTTTCAGATATTCTTTTTTGGTAAATAATAATCCATTAAACTTTCACAAAATTGAGCCTCGAGTTACAATTTGCTGTTTTTTTAAATACCTCAGAAAGAACACATTTCTGAAATTCATTCATTCTGAGTAAATATTCAGCAAAATTTAAAAATGAGAGAAGTCTAAAAAATCTTGTAGTGTGATAACAAAGTTATAACAGCTCTATGCAATAATATAATATATTTTCAGCACCCAATCTTATATAGAGATTACATTTTTAAATCAATTTTTTTTAACAATGAAAAAAATTGATCACAAAACAGTGACTTAGCCAATATCAATTCTAGCAAGTACCACAGTTTGTAATCTGTCAAAATTGTCAGTCATCTCATTTATCCACTGGTAAACCTCATTAAAAATCAGAAATATGTTGAATAAATTGAATTTATGTTCAAAAAACTATCAATTATATATTTAAAGATATATTATGTCTTATTTAAATATATAGTTATGCATATTTAAAGATCTGTATATAGTGTGTATATTTGTATAAATGGTTAATATAGTAACATTAATAGTAGTTATAAAATAAAATAAAAATAATAATAAATATTTAGGTTGAAGATCACAAAAATCAGATAAATGTAGCTTAAAATCTAAAGAACTGATCTATCATGAAGAGTTCATTTCGCTATTCTGTATCATTTAATTATTATACATTGAAATTGGACTAACTCATGTCTAAATTACTTTGTGACTTGGTATTTGTTTTGGTCCGTCTCTGCTACTCTTATGTGTTCGGTTTAGTCAAGTTATTTAATTTCTATCTCAGTTAATTCACTTGTCAAATGAAGATAATAATAGTGTTTTCCTCATAAAGTTATTGCAGGGATTGACTGTGTAGCACTTAGTGCGGTGCCTGGTGTCATGATAAGCCCTCAGTGCTAGTTATGGTTCAATTTGCTATTAGCATCAAGTTTAATTTGTGAATAGCATAATGCCTATTTGCTTCCATCAATGCCATTATTCTAGACTCTCTTTATTTCTGTACCAACCAATGGTGTTAAGTATCTTACTGTTTTTATACACCTATTAAGATAAATTATTCCATATATTTCAGGTTTTTATAGCCTGGTGACATATTTTATCTACGTGCTGAATTCTTTTTTAGCAGCCATAATTTCTCACTGAACTATGGGTTCTTACCGTCTGGTGGCATTACCTGTTGGATTATTAAAAATTATATTAAGCCATAATAAAGTGAAGATTCAACATAATATTCAAAAGATATTTATCTGACTGATTAAACATAAAAGAACAAACAAAGACATGTAAAATCATGATAGAATGAATTAAGTTACAATTTTTACATGAAAACTTTTCTGCTCAAAGAAAGTTAGGTATTTTTAGCACTAATAACACAACAAAATAACAATATTTGTAATAGGTTTCTTCTTTATATGTTTTATTTAAGTGATTTTTTACTTTCTAAAAATATTATTTTCAGTTTTTCTACTTATTTGAGAATCAGCAACATAATAGTTTCATAAGAATATTAATTGCAGCCGGGCTCGGTGGCTCAGCCTGTAGTCCCGCGCCTTTGGGAGGCTGAGGTGAGTGGATTGCCTGAGCCCACGGGTTCGAGACCCGCCTGGGCAGTGAGACCTCATCTCTACAATAAATAAAAAAAAACCAGCCGGTCGTGGTAGCGCATGCCTGTAATTCCGACTACTTGGATGGCTGAGGCAGAAGGATCGCCAGAGCCCTGCAGGTGGAGGCTGTGGTGGCTGGGAGCGGCCACTACACTCCAGTCTGGGCGACAGAGTGAGACACCAACTCAAAAAAAAAAAAAAAAAAGAAAAAAATTAATTGCAAAAAAAAAAAAAATTAATTGCAGAAGATGCCTTTGTTATTCACCCCAATTAAATTCAAAATCAGGAACAATTTTACAACCTTTGTTTGGCAGCATTCACATTCCATATGAAAAAGATTCACATTGAAAACTTTGCAAAGACGTTAAAATACATTTTGAACCCAGAAATAATGTTTAGTGAATATACATAACAGTATCTCCCTTCCCCCACTTCCTTCTCCTTCCTCCTTCTGTTTCAATGTCTGTTATTTAGAAGCTATATATGTCAAGGAGGTTACCTAATCCCATTACACTTCAATTATCTTATCTTGAAATAGTGATAGCTCTAAAATAGATTCTCATCTTTAAAATAGTGTAATGTAAGGTAGACTTGTGTGATGCAAGTTTAGAATATCTAACTTGAACAAAAAAATAATGAATGCAGGAAGACATTTCAGTCATGTAATATTCAGCTAGACATGCTCAGTTTCAGCACACATTCCTTAGTCTATGCCCAAATATTAATAATAAAGGGAATGCTCTGAAGTTATGAATTGTAGAAATAACTATACGTCTCAGACTTACTCAGAAATTGGATTAATTCTGGTGAGAAACTATGAATGTAGGAAGTCTAGGTATACCTTCAGTCCTCACGTATAACTTATTTATCACTGGATAATGCACAATGATGATAAAGTCTAAAGTGAAAGAAATGTGTGAAGGACTTTAATAGTGTATTTTTCCCCCCACAATGTCTGAGAATTCATCTATGTGAAAAATCCAATGAATAAAAGAAATGTGGGAAGGCCTTTTCACATAACTGACTTAATCAGCATTAAGGAGTTTATAATGGTAAGAAACTTACAAATATAAGAAATGTGACAAAACATTTAGTAAGGATGGCTTACTGGATGTCACATAAATGCTACTGGTGAGAAAATTTTCAAGTATGATCACTATATTTAACATGGAGAAAAAAATTTAGAGGTCTAGAAAAAAGTCTGTTTTATTGAAGAATTATTCGTTATCAAAAAACTAACTTCAGTGAGGAAGTGTGTAAATGTATGTTATAGTTTTAGGGTTTTACATGCAACTTTTAACTATTTTAGTATCAGATACTCTATACTGTTTAGAAACTCTATGACTCAAAGCACTGTGGAAAGGATTTTCTTTTTTTGGTAGGATCACATGGCAACCTAAAACAGCCCACAAATAAAGGGTTTTATGGGAAGTTCATTATCAAGAAGCATTAACTTACTTGATGAAGAGAGTACTTGTATCATCTTTTAACATTTTAAAAATAAAATAATATATATGCATATATATAATAACAATGAATTTTGCTCCATTTCTAATATTCTGTATAGTTATATGTAAGACTTTTATATCTCTCTCACATTTATTTCACTATACAGTTCACCTTGTGAATCTAGGCTATTTCAACAAAATTTGATCACACTACTTATTTCATATTTTTCTCCTTTTTAAAAATTTCTTGATGTTTATTTCTGCTTCTGTTAGTTCATATTTCAGCATAACCTCTTCTACACTTTTGTAAATACCTGTAATTGTTTTTGTGTTACACTGTTAGCAAATGTTGTTTTATGTTGTAAGTTAACCCTTTAAATAAATACATACATTGTCATTAACTTAAAAGGAAAATATGCATGATTTTTTTTGCTCTTTTACTTGATATTTAAATTTGGAAAAGTCAGACTATTGGAGTATTACTGTCTTACAATAAAATTTAATAATTTTTATGTACAAATTAAGAAATTATAACACATATGTACAATCATATACATATTACTGCAACCATTATGTATAACTTTCCATCACCTTGAAAAGTTCTTTCATAATTTTGTCACACTCAGTCACCTATCCCTTAACCCCAGATAAATCCAGCAACGGCATATCTGGGTTCTGTCAATATATCATTGTCTTCCTAGATTTTTGTATGAATTAAAGCATGAAATATAGAAGATTTGTGCCTCACATCTTTAGCTTCTTTCATTTACCATAGTGTTTTTGTTTTGATTTTAGATATTCTTCCATGCTGTAGCATGTGTCAGTAGATTATTTTTTATTGCTGACTAGCATTACTTTGTATGTGTATAACATTTCAAAAATCCATTTAGGAGATGGGCATTTAGAGTTATTCCAGATATTAACAACTGCAAATATAGCTGCTATAAATGATGGAATTCAAGTTTTTTGGTTTTTTCATTTTTTTTGGATGTGTGCCTTTGTTTCTGTCAGGTGAAAAATCTAAGACTAACATTGCTGTTTTGTATGATTAACTTTATGTGAAATGGCTATTTTTTCCCCAAAGTGTATCTTTTCAGATGCATGACAAGGTGATGCATCTCTAACACATGCTGTTTTAGCTTTAACCTTCTTTGCAATAGTATCTCACTTTGGTGTTAATTCTAATTTCCTATTTAATAACTAAAATGAAGTTGAACATCTTTTCACATGTCTATGTCATTTATACTTTCTCTGATCAAGTGTCTCTTCAAATATTCTGCTTGTATTTTTTAACCAAGTTCCTTGTTTTCTTATTTAGTTTTGAGTGTCTGATATATTCAGGAAATATCTGTATTATCAGAAACATGTATTCTTCTAACTATTTTGAAATGAGACTAGACTTATGAATGTGCAAAAATGATAAAGAGAATTATTACCCCTTCACCCAGCAGTCCCTGATGATAATATCTTATATCATCAGCTTAATTACAAAAACCAGGAAATTAACATTGATTCAACAGTATTAACTAATCTTCATTTGACCCTTGCCAGTTTTCCATTTAATGTGTGTTTCAATCAAGATAATTTTCTAGCTTTTTTATGCTAAAAGTTTGTGTGAGATGCCATTTTTCTACTTGTTTACTTTCACCTATTCGTGTTTCCATATTTAAAGCAGATTCCTTTTCATAGTATATAATTATTTTGTTTTAATCCAATCTGGCAATCTCTGATTTTTTTAATCAGTGTGTTTAGAACAGTTATATTATATTACAGATAAATAATACTATTTGGAGACTTAAGTATATCATTTTGTTACTTTTCTCTGTAGTGGAATAGCTTTGTTTTTCTTTTTTGAAATTATTGCCTACATTTAAAAAGCTTAACTGGCTGCTTTTTATGATCCCATTTAACTTTGCTATATTTTAGAGATTGTTCTAGGACATTCAATATATATGTTTAACATATCACCATCTACTTTCAAATAATATTAAATGACTTCATGTATTGTTTAAAGGTCTTAGAATACTTCAATTTTTCTCTCACTCTTTTGTGCTGTTACTTTCTCCCACATTGGTTGGGGTTCAATTATATTTATTTTTTATGTATTTATTTATTTTTTGAGTTGGAGTCTCATTCTTGTCGCCCAGGATGAAATGCAGTGGCACTGTTATGGCCACTGTAGCCCTGACCTTCTAGGCTTAGGCGATCTTTCCACCTCAGTCTTCCAAGTAGCTGGGACTACAGACGCATACCACTATGCTGGGCTAGACATTTGTTTTAAATAGTCCATTACACTGTAATAGTCCATTACTATATTAGATATATTCAAATCAGAAAAAAATTAAGTTATTTTATTGAGGTGTAATTGATATGAAAAAGTTGTGCATATTTGATGTCTCTTACTTGAGTCTGGGGATTTGTATATACCTGTGAAACCACACTAAGATGCTGATCTTATCTTTCATGTCCCAAAATTTCCCAGCATTCCTTTTATTTGTGTGGTTGTATGGTAAGAATACAATAGAAGATCTATCCTATTAGCAAATTTTAAGCATGCAATATAGTATGGTTAGCTATAGTCACTAATGCTGTACGAGCATTGTAGATCAAGAACTTATTTATCTCACATAATTGAAACTTTGTACACATTTTTATCAACTCTTTATTTCCCACTCTGCAGCTCCTGGCAAACACCATTCTATACATTTGACTATTTTAGAGAATACGATGTTTTAAATTTATCCAATTTCTCACTACCAGTGCCCTTCCTATATTTGTGTAAATCCAAATTATTACTTGGGTGTTTTTATCTGTTTGAATATATTATTTTACTATTTCTTGTGGTAACAATCTCTTAGCAAGAGAATTCAGACTTAGACTTTTAATTTTTCCATTCTTTTCTTCTGTACTTTTTCATTTGAATGAATCTATTTCAGTTTTGCAAGATAAAGTTTTGATCTTATCCCTGGATTTTTAGTCTAAATACAGACCTCTTTTCAGTTTTCTGTTATCCATTCTTTCCTTACTTCAACAACTGACCTCTGACTAAAGCGATATTCACTTCTGAGTGAAGTCTGTGGTCACACCACTGAAAATGATTGGCTCATGGACCACGTTGTTAAATTTTCAAGAGATAGTCAGTTCTCTTTTAGACTATTTATTTATTTGTTTATTTATTGCGAAGAGCATCCTGAGAAGTCAGGGCTTCAAGGTACCTTGTGTGCTATGTGGCTTCTGTAGCTAGGCTACATAATGTATTTTTAAATGATAGAAAAATGACACTATGGGTCCATATATCAAATTAGAGAAAGGATTATTATTCTAAAATTCAAGGTTTACATTCTACTCAATAACTCTTGTCTAATTTGCTCTTGGCTTTGTACATAAATCAATAATGACTAAATAAACACTATAGTTCTTCTTTCCAACCAACCATGATGTGTTTTTCTCTTTATCCTTTATTATTTTATGAATTTCAGGCTAATATTCAAAGGAGAGTTTGGTTTTTTTTTTGATTGATTAGTTTTACTTATGCATTTGGCAGCATTATTTCATGTCTTCCTAAAAATTTATTCTGTATTTGTATACTTTCTTGTATTTCTAATGAAGTGTTGAGAATAAAAATGCTAAAGATACAGAAAATGTGTGATTTTTAGTCACAAAAAACACATGATAATAGTCAATAACTTCTACCATCCAAAATTAAATTCACTTACTTAAGAATAATTATGTTTTCTTTAAAATAATGCAACATACTTAGCTGGCAACCACCAGCAGACTGCTCCTAAACTACATTGGTTTGAAAAAGGGTCATTAAACAGCATACAAGCCAATAGTTTCCACAGTGCCTCATGTTACCTTCCTTTAATTTTATTAGACTGGGCTACCAGAGACTCTAAAACTTGAACTTCTCATTCAATGAAACTAGTCTTTGAATTCACAGTTTGAAAATCTGGATTGATAACATACTATGGCTTGTCAGATGAACTACTGAATTTATATACATGGTTAATGCAGAACTAGATACGATTCTATTTTTTTTTTTTTTGAGTCGTAGTCTCACTCTGTTTTCCAGGTCAAAGTGCAGTGGCACGCTCAGGGCCACAGCAGCCTCGACCTGCTTGGCTCAGGTGATCCTTCCACTTCAATCTTCCAAGCAACTGGAACTATAAGCATGCATCACCATGTCTGGCTAATTTTTTGATTTATGTAGAGACGAGGTCTCATCAAGTTGCACAGGCTGGTCTGGAACCCCTGGACTCAGACAATCCTCTCACCTCAGCCTCCCAATGTATTGGGATTAAAAACTTGAGCCACCACGCCCAGTTTACAATTCTTAATGTACTGAAAAAGATAAAATCTCTCAGAAGAATGACATCATCTTTGAAATAACACTGTGACATTATGAGTTGTTAGTTTAAAATAACCTTCAAAATAAATATTTGTGAATAGCAGCTGATTGCTGTATCAAATGCTACGGAAAGGTACCGTCCATCTTCAGTTTCTTCTTTGCAGTTCAAACCTTCCCTGAAACTATAACATTTTAATAAATAACAACTTCCCTCAACAATTTTTTTTCTCTTAAATAGAAATTTTAATGAATTCATCCTTTCTGACATTTGCATTTGTCTTTAAATGCCACAAGATAACAGGGTTTTAATCATTCCAAATAGCTTTTTAATTATAGACCTAATTACTTTTGCAGAAGGTTAAGCTTCACAAACAGGAATAAAACTGTTTGCTTGCACTTTGTGTGAAAATTGATGTTGTGTTCTTGATTTAGCTACTTGGAAATTTATTTGGTCAGTTTTATCTGACTTTTTAATATTAGAAGAAAGAGTTCTAAGAGGATTTGACATTATGCCGTGTGAAGTAAGCTGTGTTATTTTAATTAATTATAGAATCAGAGGAGGAGGAAGAAGTGCTCTGCACAAGAAATAGCAGATTAGTAACTGCTAATTTCAACCTCTGAGGCAGCACCAAAGACCTGGGTATTTCAGTCTCCAGGAAACATAAAGTTGTTCTCTTTAAAGCTAATGGAGTAACTTATTGTTATAAAGCTCTTGTCAATAAAGAAGGTAGCTGTTTTGAAGCAGGGTTCTGACTGAGGAATCAAATAATGATTTCTGGGGAAAAAAAATCTACCAAATTATTTGTTATTTGAGTAATTGTTAAAGATTTGCTGTGTCTTATATACTTTCCATAGTCAGCCACTAATGGGTGATTTTTGAGAATACAGTAAAAGATAAATAAAAGAATTTGTTAATTAGCTGTTCTGTTCAATTTATTCAAGGCTGACATGTGAATTCCGAAAATGAACCTCAAATAGGATGATTTTTATAGATTATGCATCATCTTCTATGAGAAAGTGAAAGTTTTAAAATCATTTATATATTCTTATTTGATGTAGGTAAAAATGGTCAAATTTATGGCAATTTGATATGATTGTTAAATAACTATGGGATATATTTTCACATTTCTTACTTTCAATACAGCTACAACAGACAGAAAAAAGCAGTATCACACTGAGACTAAAATCCACTGAAAACTGATCATGAATTCCTTAGTTGGGCACAATGTTTAACAAAGAATGCCAGTTTGGGTAGACGAGGTCACTCTTTGTCCACATCTCATACTACAATCCTGATACAGCTCTTGATTGATGGGCAGCCTTGTGGTCATAGAGGCGATCCACAGCGTGCACGTGACATGTAGTCACCCACATTTCTTGGGTGGAGAAGGATACATTTTCCATTGCTGAAGATCACAATTCACATTAGGCGACAGATCACAAAGACGGAGTCAATTGAACAACATTCATAGATGCTGGTAAGTACATCTTATTGTGGAAATTTTCATAAAGATAAATTGTAGGCTCTTTGCCATCAAGATTTCTCAGTTCAGCTTAGTTTTGAACCAGCTTTTGTTGAGTGCCTGCTTTGTATTAGACCCTATGTGCATGTGTGAGATACAAGAGTAGATAGCGTTTCTACTTAAAGCTTCTTGTAGTTTATTCTACTACTGTTAATAATAGTGTGAGGTGACTAGTTTTATGGCAGACTATGTATAGGAGCACAAAGTGTAGACTTCGTTCAAACTGGAGAATCAAGACAGGTTTCCTTGAAAAGCTGATTCTTGGACTGTCCCAAGAGATAATGGTGAGTCATCTAGGTAAAGTTGGTTAGTGTCTCTTGAGAGAGACAAAGTACTGGCTAAAAATGAAAGTTTAAGTTCTTATGATATATGGAAGTGAGATACATTGCATGTGGCACAGGATAAAGTAGGAGACAAGAAGTGGAAACAGTTTGTAAAAATGTAAGACTTGGCTAGAAAAAGGAAGGTTTCTCAGTCATACCAAGGATTGTGTACTTTTTTCTGTAGGGTTGGAGAGACACAGAAGAATTGTAAGTGGGGAGAATATCATGGGATAAATAAGACTTTTACATTAGTTATATTATATGTACCTACAAGAGACATTTGATTGTGTTTATTTATTTTGAAATGTTGTGGTCTTAATTTCTACTTCCACTAATTATTAGTTGTGTGACCTTTGACAAAATTATCAATTCCTAAAAAAAATGCCATTTGCTTATCAGCAAAATGAAGAACAATAGCAAAATATTTGCTACTTCAAACTTTTTTGTAAGGATTAAATGACATCATCTTTATTCAGTACTTGACATGTGGTAATAAGCAATAAGAGCGAACAGGTAATTTCTTTGTGTATTCATCAATGATTGTGTTGGTATCATTAATCTGTGGATAAATCATTTCTGAAATCAAGAAAAATTAAATTGCTATTTAAAAAATAAGACTCACTTCACACTAGATTTGGCAAATAAACCAGACATATTAAAGATTTAATGTGAAAGTAAAATCAGAAAAAATATAGGAGAATAGTGCTATATTTCTGTGATGGAGAAGAAGTTTCTTAAATGATGAGACATTAAACTAAAAAGAAGAAAAAAAATCTAAATGTCAAAAATTTAAAGAACCATAGAGAAAATTTAATAAATAAATGCTCATTATGTCAAACTACTTGTGACATAGATAGTCATTACAATTATTTATCTGATATATAAGAAAGCAAAAGAAAAAAATCAGTAAATACTATAAAGAAATGGGTAAATAAAATTAATCCAATAAGTCAAACAAAGGGAACTTTATTGACTGATAAACATATGAAGTGATGATCAAATTTTTAATTATCAGAGAAAACAAAAAAGGCATTATTTTTGCTCATCTGAAGGAAAAAAGTAAAACTAAATAATGAATGGTAATTACAGCCCATAAACCCTTGTGTACTGTTGGTGGGAGTATAATGTTGAGGGGAAATAGATATATTTTATCAGATTTACTATGTGTCATTCTCAGAAACTGTGCTTCCAAGTATGTACTCAGAGAAACCTGAGTATAAATATTCAAAGAAGTATGTATAAGAAAGTCAGTTATTATAATAACTCTTTGCAAAGTAATAGGAGACACCTAAGTATCTATCAGCAAAAAAAAAGAATAAGTAAAATGTGACATACTAGGAAAACTGAAACAGTAACTGGAAGAAACTAGGTAAATATGTACCAAATTGAATTGTTTAAAATATGTAATGTTCTTTGAAGTCGTGTAAGACATAGAATATCTTTTATGCAAATTTACTGTACAAGAGAGAGTGCCTTATGACAGAGGACAATATAATTATAGATAAAAGATAAATGGACAATAACTAAAATAAAAACAAAAATCAGATCTAATAATAAAAGCTTATCACTAACTTAATATTACATTTTAGTGAATATGAGGCCCCAAATGAAAGGGAAAGCAAGAAATAAAGTATGCATTAAATTTATTTAGAAAATAAATGGAATGAGCTAGAACAACATTGTAAGAAAAGTAGATTTTTTGCCACACATAAACTCCTCCAGTTATCATTATAATAGTAAGAAAGAATGAAGAAGCAAGACTGGAAGACAGTATTGTCTTAACATCTAGAAAAACTGAAGCATAATTATATGAACAACAAGATCAAAGTATACTGTCCAAAAGTATATCATGAGGTCATTAGTCATTACCTAGTTGTATCAATGACAGGCAATTAATTTAACCAGTTTTTAATTATCACACTACGTACAATTCATGTAGCTAGAATGCCACCGTCCTGTGCTATGGCTTCCTAGATAAAAATGTATAGGTTTGACTGAGCTTTTGGGACAGTAACACCTGTTGACTTAGATAAGTAAAGAGTGATTTTCTAAGTAATAGGAGATGGCTACTCATTGTGGAGTTCTATAATTTGTCTCCTCTATGTATATATAGAAATAATGTCCTACAAAATTATCAACAATGGAATATTTGATTGGAGACAAAAATTATGTTTTTCTAATTTCAATGTCAAAAAAATGAATTGGATGTAGTACAGGAAGCATGCTCAGAGTCTGTAAATGATTCAAATGATTGTCATATTTCCCCTAAGTACACATAATCAGCCTTTATAGAAAGACAAGAGAGACAACTGGAATCAACTTAGTGTACCATAATCGAAAGTCAAATAGATGAGCCATGCTCATGTAACTCATACTACTGTAGGAGTGGGAATGATTCATTGTTTCAGAGGACACAATAAATCAACTCAAAGTAGCAAATGAATGAAACCAGGTGCCCTATGAGCATGTACCAAATACTTTATCAAAATATTTGATTTGATAGACTAACACATGTAATCCTCTCATTATCACAATGGGAAGAAAGGAATAGAAATTTCGTGTTTACTAACAGGGATGTTAAAATAAGAGAATTCACACGAGTTTAGACACATGACCACATTAAATTACAGTCCAATGGAAGCAATATACTTTAAAAATGACTAGAATGAAAAGTAAAAAAAGAACATCAATGATTACACATTTGAATTTTTAAGCATACTTCGGGATTAAGTATTTTTAGACAGGGGAAGTGTTGCCAAATTTGGTAATCTTCTGCATTTGGCAGTATATGTTTAATAAAAATACCACCTTACAATTGGAACACTTGAAATGTATTATTATGGCACTGCCTGTTGCATAGCATACTTCAGAATAAACTAATTACTCGAACTCAATTTTATAGTGATTTCTCTTTTTCCGCAAATAGCCTGTGCTAGCATTTATTCTTCATACACAATTTTACTAAGACCAACTTATTAGATAGTTTTTGTAGGTAAAATTGAGAGTCACTTAAATCTTAAAATATAATAATAGTAAAATATTATGCCTGTCTTTAAATCCCTGCATGAGAGGTGGATTATATAAATGTGTATAAAATATACATCAATAGCCAGATTTCCGTTTAGAGTGTCATTTTAGTGGTTATTTTTGATGGATATCTGGAAATGTTCCAACACATTTATGTATCTGGCTTACTTCAGGAAAAGTATTTATAACTTTTTTAAATACATAGAAACTGGAAAATGAGGTTCTAATCATATTGCTAAATGTAGAAAGCAGGTTAGCTATTCCTCAGGTTAACCCCAAAGGAAAATTCACAGTGTACATGTGAAATTATAAAAGCTTATCACCAGATAAAGTTCTGACATTTTTTTCTATTTGAAAAAATACAGATTTATCTTATGCCAAATATTTTACCCTGATGCAATAAAAACTGTGTAAATTTAAATTAGATAAAAAATAATCTCAATGTTTTCTCTATTAGTGCTTATTTTAAAATTTAAGT
Source organism: Carlito syrichta (assembly GCF_000164805.1). NCBI lineage: Eukaryota > Metazoa > Chordata > Mammalia > Primates > Tarsiidae > Carlito > Carlito syrichta. The sequence goes on along the minus strand of NW_007250992.1, from coordinate 223,105 downwards.
GGAGGAACTCGGTGATTTTTCCAACCATATAAATAGAATACATTACTTTAACATTTTTGATTGATAGATCCATTTATCCATTAACATACTTAGGAAAACTTATTAACTCTATTCTACCACTATATAATAGCATTTTAAATCTAGCACCATGCAGTTCATTTATCAGAATATTTCCAGTTCAGAAATTGTATCCTAAGTAGTTTCTAAAAATGTGTTTGTAGAGAAACTGTCAGGAAAGTATAATATATGATTTAGACATTTTGGTTACCTTTCTATAAAGTTTCTTCTACCCAACTATAAGTTGTTTTTAAGGACAAATTACTCAAGAATTCAATTATGCAACAAAGAAGGCGCTCCCACATGGAAAAGAGAGCAGATTGTGATAATAGTTAACAGACTATTGCTAAGAAATATTTCTGGAAATGGATATCAATTCCTGTAGCTGTTTGTATACCACCACTATATTTTAGATACAGTGAAAGAAAATATCAGGATAGAATCAAAGACTTCAAATGACCTTTCTAACAACTGACTCACTGATTAAATATTAGTGATGATGAGACAGAACATTTGGTAAATTAAATTAAACCAAAAAGTCTTTGTGGAAGTATATTATTACTCCAAAATGCCAACTTCAGGCTAAGCTTAAATATCAAGCAGGATTTGGACTAAGATTTTTTTTTTAATCTCTCTCTTTCTATGTGATAAAAACCAGGACTATCTATTCAATATATAAATTATGATTTTCCCAGCATTTTTAAAGTGTCTTTGTCATAGATTTACAATAATCATTTTAATCAATAGAAGTTTGCATATTTTTATTTTTATTTATTTTTTATTTTTTATTTTTTTGAGTTGGAGTTTCACTCTGTCGCCCAGACTGGAATGCAGTGGCACGCTCCCGGCCACCGCAGCCTCGACCTGCTGGGCTCCGGCGATCCTTCCGCCTCAGCTTTCCAAGTAGCCAGAATTACAGATATGCGCTACCATGCCTGGCTGATTTTTTTGATTTATTGTAGCGATGAGCTCTCGCTGCCCAGGTGGGTCTCGAACCCGCGGGCTCGGACAATCCACTCACTTCAGCCTCCCAAAGGCACGGGATTACAGGCTGAGCCACCAAGCCTGGCTAGTTTGCATATTTTTAATTAATTAATGTTTAAATGTTAAATACAAAATTTCACTTGGCTTGCTCACATGGTCTAAGGTATTAGAAGAATTCATTTCTTCATGTTTTAAACCAGTTCTTCTTGTAGCACCCTCTAATTTTAACTGCATTCATATTCTTCCAATGGACAAAACTACAAGATGGAAAGCTCTATTCCCTGCCTTTTATCTGCCTTAGTGTAAATCTTTTGTTTATTCTTTATGTATAGTTTTATTGATCTGTTATATGAAAGATTTGAGGACTTTATGTCTTTTAATAGTGGGGTGTTGCTTCTTATAGCAGCCAATGATCTTATGTATTCAATTGTAAAGTTTTCGAACTGGAAGAACTCAAATCACTCTATAAAAAAGATACCTGCACATGTATGTTTATCGCAGCATTGTTCACAGTAGCAAGAACATGGAGCCAACCATGTTGCCCATCAAAAGTGGACAGGATAAAAAAATGTGGTACATATACACGATGGAATATTGTGTAGCCATAAAGAAGAACAAATCACGAACTTCGCAGCTACCTGGATGGACTTAGAGTCTATAATACTGAGTGATCTTTCACAGAAACAAAGAATTGAGAATCACATGTTCTCATTCATAAGCGAACTTGAACAATTATCATAATACTATAAGAAAAGGATTGGCAGTAGCGGGAAACTGCTGGGAGGGGAGTGGGGAAGTGGGATTGGCAGTAGTAGGAATCTGCCTGGGGAAGTGGGGAGCACACCTTATCATCAAGGGTACCTGCATAATGAACATTTGTATACATAACCCTAAATTGTACCCCACATCGTTAAAATTAAAAAGAAAGATAAGAAAAACAAAGCAAAATTGTAAAGGTTTTTTTTTTTTTTTTTACAAAATATAGCTTTTGAGACTTTTCTACCCTTATCATAAAGTTAATATTGAATAACATAATTCAAAATATCTGGATCAATTTAGATCTAATTTCTAAAATATATTTACTTACAGGCTTAGATTATGAAGAAAAAATTTTTCTCTCCATATAAAGAATACCAGGAAAATTATGTGAGAAAAACTAGATACAACAAAAGATATTTTAGAGGCTCTAAAGACAAGATTTCTTACTGAAGACTATAATATGATTATATTACTCTACTACTCAAATTCTTTTAGGTTTTCTTCATTAAGGGCACAATGTCAAGCAACAACTAAATAATAAATATGTGTAAACTCTCATATTCTGTGATAAACATAAAAAGTTTCACTTCTCAAAATATTTGATAATTATTGACATAATATTTGTATAATAATCCAAACTGAGTTACTAATATCATTTGAAATCTAATAATTTATTCTATTAAATATAAATATTTAATAATGCAGGGTTTGCACTTTGAACATTAAAGTTCTTTCCTACTAAAATTACTGTGGATTTAGCGGCCACTGCACTCTAGTCTGGGTGACAGAGTGAGACTCCAACTCAAAAAAAAAAAAAAAAAAAAGATTTTCAATTTTAAATGTGTATTGAGTAAAGGACATATTTGTTTTTCAAATATTAATATTAATTTTCTTAACTTATAGAGGCATTTTTTCATAAGGAGTACAGAGATGTTTTTCCCCCATGCTTTGAATTTAGAGCATTCCTTCAAGAAGGCAAGACGGTTTTTCTGAAATGTCCCAGTCAGTTTTTAATAAACAAATGAAATAAATCTCTTTCCTTTTTAAATTTCAATTGTACCAGCCTATGTGTTATAAAATATAATTTTCCAATATTATATATTTATATATCTCTAGGCCTAAGGGTGTATTATTTTCTGAATACTCTTGGTCATGTCAACAGATGATAACATGGGGTTAACATGGCTATTTTGACTGTATTCCCATTTTCTTTAAGTTTATCATCTTACCCACTTAAGACCTTTACATCAAAAACTACAAAACACTGCTCAAATAAATCAAAGATGACGCAAACAAATGGAAAAATATTCCATGCTCATGGATTGGAAGAATCAACATTGTTAAGATGCCCATTCTACCCAACGCAGTCTACAGATCTAGCACAATACCCATTAAATTACCAATATCATTCTTCTCAGATCTGAAAATAACAAAACAGAAACTCATATGGAAACATAAACAACCATGAATAGTCAAAAAATTATCAGCAAAAGAAACAAAATGGGAGGTATCACATTTCCTGACTTTAAACTTTATTATAAGACTACAATAATCAAAAGAGCCTGGTAGTGGTATAAGAACAGGCATATAGACCAATGGAACAGGATAGAGATTCCGAAACCAAAGCCTCAATTTCTTAACCAACTCATTGTTGACAAAGCCTCCACTAACAACCACTGGGGAGAGGTGAATTCATTCATTAAATGGTGCTGGGAAAACTGGCTGATCACATTCAGAAGATTAAAACAAAACTCCTACTTATCACCATATACAAAAATCAACTCTAAATGGATCAAAGACCTAAATGTATAACCTCAAACTGTAAGAACCTTAGAAAATGCAGGAGACACACTTATGGAAATTGGAAATGGCAACCAATTTCTGATCAAAACCCCAAATGCCCATGCCATCAGAAAAGATAGACAAATGGGACCTCAACAAACTGAGATGCTTCTGCAAAGCAAAGGAAACCATTAGGAGAGCTTGGAGACAGCACACAGAATGGGAAAAATTATTTGCCAGCTTTATATCTGACAAAGGCCTAATATCTAACATCTACAAGAACCACAAACGTGCCAAAAAGAAACAAACAAACAAACAAACAAATAGCCCTATTAAATAGTGGGCAAAAGATATTAATAGATACTTCTCAAAAGAAGACATGCATACACAAGAAAAAATGTTCAGGCTCACTAATCATCAAAGAAATGCAAATTAAAACTACAGTGAGATACCACCTAACTCCTGTCAGGATGGCCATCATCTAATTATCTATAACTGAAAAAAAAAAAAAAAGATGCTGGAGAGGATGAGGGGAAAAAGGAAGGACAAAATTATGAAGTTCACAGCAACTTGAATGGATTTAGACTCTATAATACTCAGTGATCTATCACAAAAACAAAGAACTGAGTACCTCATTCTCTCACTCATAAGCAGATCCTGAAAAATAATCATAATTCTGTAAAAAGGAGGTGTGGGGGGCACACACTTCATCCATAATAATACCTGATCTCAAACTAGGCAAAGTGGGAACCAAAGTGAGGCCAAAACTTTACCTGTACAATGACCATGTGTATATCTAATCCTGAATTGTACCCCACATCTTTAAAATAAAATAAAAATTTTAATAGAAAAACTGTAATTATCACAACTCTTTTTGAAAGTTTGGGGAAAATTTTTAAATATTTTCTTTATCATATTTATGTATGTTTTTAGATAATATCAACAATTTAGTCATCTAATATCTAAAGAAAATGTATGCAATGGTCTATAATGAAAACTAATTTTTCTCATCAAATAAAGAGCAGCTTGATGAAGACTTTAATAAACATAAGTTAGAATTAAACATTAGAATGGTAAACAGCACTAAATGTGATCCACTTAATCTTTCTTTAAACCTGTTGCCTTGTCTAATTTTATTGGAATTTAGTACCATTTAATCTACGGAATCTAATTTATGTATTATTAGGAAGCTCATTTTAGTACTTCGTTATATATTTATATTTTACTACCTTAAAAACTTTGACAACCAGATGACACTTTGGTTAAACTTAACTGCTAATGTAACATTTTGTACATCACAATAGTCATTAAAATTGATTTTTTTTTAGCCAAGAGGAAAATTATCTTTATATTCCTCATTTTTTCTTTTTATTAATATTATTTAATTACAATTCTTAACTAGATTATAGAAGGCACACCATAAATAAATGAACAAACATCAACCAAAAGAATCTTACTTGAATATTATCAAATGGAGTGTAAACTTCTTGAAGACAAGAACCTCTCTTACTCTTATTTTTATCCAACACAGCCACTAGGTTGGTGCTTTCTTCAGTAAAATGGTTAAACTATTAAATATTAAATTAAACACATTTGACAGGAGCAGCCATCTTATGCTAGTTATTTAATCCAGAAAAATGGTGCAGTCTAAGGCTCTTTGGTGTGGAGGGGTCCAATGATTGATTTAAGGTAGTTCCAGAATTCTTCTCCCTCAAGCAATTTTTGGCAACATATTACAATTACATGCATATATTCCTTTCCTGTGGAAAACAACCACAGTTTTTATTGGTGTTTCAAGTAAATAAACTGCACTTCTTCATTTTAAAAAAAAGTTACTATAAAAAAATGTTACTATAAACTTGCCAGTGGTTAACTGAAGATTTTTCTGAAGAAATATAGATTGCAGTTAAATTCTCAAGCACATTAGACGTGTTTGAGCTAATAGAGTAGAATTGTTTTGACAGAAAAGAAGGCTACAGGAAAAGTGAGTTCCTTAAGTATTCTAAGGAAGAAGGTGTAACATGTAAGCGTAGTTTATCAGACTCTAATTCCTTAGTTACCAAAGATAAGAAACATGTCCTCCTGATCAACCTACTAATAAATTAAACCCTCTGCATAATTCCATAATTCAATCACAGGACATCTAGTTCATTTGTTAGTTTAAAATCAAAAGATTTGAGTCATATGCTTCAATTACTGAGAACTTGGTCAGCAAAATCAGGACTGAATTGTTATCCAAAGAAGCTCATTTTAAGTGAGAAACAAACTACACAACTTTATTGCTTATATTACTCTGCAACTTTGTAAACAGAGTATTTTTAAGACATATAATTTTGAATTGTCTATAAAAAGCAAGGGTATGATAGCCCAGATGGGTAAATTTTTCTAAAATCTTGTTCTTCAAGATCTTGTACACATGTCATTTGCAACATCACTTGGTGGTATTGCTTAAAGTATACAATTCTGAACAGCACACAGACCTACTGGATGAGAATCCTAGGTGTGGGTATTTGTAATTTCTAACTAAATAGGCTGAGATGTGATACATACGTGATGTCCCGTATTGAGTCCGTTTGCACTGATTTAGAATGTCTGTAATATAAGTCATTTTTCTGAAAAACTGAAGACTACAGAGAAATATTTAAACAATTATTTTCTGGTGTTATGAAAAATCTGTTACTGATATAAGTTGACCTTCCAGACACAGGTGACATATCCTTATGAGCTTTGTGGCTCTTGTCACCTTCAGATGGTTGGGAAAAGAGAGGCTTAATCAAGAGCTCCAACATATAATAACTAAATGCCTCACTGTCATTTCTTTGAGATGCAGCTAGCTTGTTAGACTGTATCCAGTCATTATGCTTTTTGTCACAATTGTGTGTCTAGATTATAGAAATATCTGAGAGAAAAAGGAGGGACAAACAGTAAGCACTTTTCTTTACTTAGACACATAGTTTTCAGCGTCCAGGACTATGTGGTCAAATCATTTGATATGTATTCCTTATATAAGACACGTTGGCTTGATGTCTTATATTCTGGAACTGTGTGACAGACTTTATGCTCTTTGGTAAGTACATGGCATGCTCCAATGATGATTACTCAGAGTTTCTGCAGCCAGGTCACTATAACATAAAATGAAAGATGATATCATCATTCTTTAGCGAAAGTATACTGTATGAAAGAGGAAATCCAGAAAAAATCAGTCACCTGCCTGAGTCCTTATGCAGTTATGCCCACCTTGTATATATTCTCATGCTACCATTGATTGGTGAACAAAGGATAAATTAACAAAGAGGGCATTAGACTGACACTTTTTATTTCTGACTACTAGTAAGTGAGAGAATCATCAACTAAAAGTGCAACTTTATTAACGGCCCCTGAAGAAAACTTTATGAGTTTAATTTTTGTTAGTATATCAGGAATGGCAAGGAACATTTCTTACTCAATAAATCAGAATACTCACTAGCTACAAATAAAAATATTAAAGTATAAAGAAGATAGTTGAGATCAATGTGTTATAATTTACTATTTTACAAATTAGAAAACTGAGATCCAGACAGGTTAAGTGGTTTATCTAAGGTCACAAAGATAATTAGTGGAAAGTGAAAATCTCTGATCTACTGTCTTCTAGTGATTTTGTGAATGTGCTTTTCTGCTTCCTTGTTTTTCAGAATTTGGGACACAGTGCAAATATAGTTGAAGGTGACAGTATATGGGCTCCACTTTGAAAACAATTTTCTGTGGAAGTAGAAACCCAGGTTTGAAACTTTGCAGAGAGAAAATGTCATCTGAATAATTAAATGAGAGGAAGAAGAAGCCTTAGCAGGTTGATTACCTGGGATGGAATGTAGGGCATATGTATGCAGTTATAACACCAAACAAAACATTGACATAGGAAAGAAAAATAGTCTATTTCAGGTAGCTAATACCTTAAACATTGTCAAAATCAGAAAAGTTGTTTCTTTCACCAGAATATTCTATTGCTTTATGCAGACAATAAATTACATTTCTATTTTAGTACTATAAATAGCGTTCATTGTTCTCTTTTCCTGATGTCTATAGAATATTTACTGCAGTAATAACAATATTATTCTCTTCATTATATACAATTATTTAGGGAAATACAAATGTCATCCCTATGTAAGTTATCAGTAACATAATTATATTTATTAGCTATATATATGTTCACTTTATGAACTAACGGAATGCATACATATTGATACATTTCAATAGTAAAATATAATAAATTCCATTTCATTTATATGTTGTGAAAAGGGCTAAATCATCAAGAAATACCGAGTCAACTACTTATCTGTTTTTGCTTGAAGAGCTTCAACAATGGGAAATAAAAGATAAATGCTTAATATAAGTTATTTTTAGACATTGATATTGAATTCTTCAAGCTCTAGTATATCAACTGGAAAGAAGATGAGAGACACTGGAAGTATATATTTACTTTCCTATTCTTAATTCTTATTGAAATGAAATTCAGATAATACCAAAAAATGTCACTGACAATTTTGGAAAGACAAAAAACTGTATGTGTACTATGATCAAAAACATATATACTTAGAAGAGAGCCTGGAGTACAGTCTATGCAAGATGTATTTCTGATGATGAAGAAATATCAACTGCTAGAGCTTTACACTTGAGATTTATTAACAAGCATTGAACCCATTTTTAATTGTATTTTCTTAAGATTATCTTAGAGTAGACAAAAGTGGTTGGAGGAGAGTATGTACAATATTTAAGTGTATGGGATATACACATTAATTTGAGTTTAACAGCTCTTTCAAAGTGATGTGAGGTCATTGTAAGTAGGATTTTAGACACCTGATGTGCTCATATGAGATTGAGTTGCTATAATAAAAAATTAAATTTCACACAGGGAACTGGAAAACAGAATCAAGATACATTAAACAAGTGGAATTTTTTTTGTATCTGTACTATCTGAAATAAGTCTGAAGGGCAAAAAACAAACAAACAAACAAATCATGCAGAAACATCATTAAGGGATTGTTCTAAGGAATAAGTTAGCTGTTATTATTTTCATTGTTAACATGAATACTTTATAAAACCTAAGGAGTGTAGAACTTTAGCTATTTCATTATTATAATTTACAAGCTATGGTTGCATTTTTAAAGCTAGAATTCAATGTATACTATACTTCATTACATAAGTATTTGGTGAGATAATTTGTTCTGAAGTTAAATATGCATGATATGTGTGTGGTTGGCAGAACTATGTGTTGCGTTATAACAGAATTCCACTCAATATTAAAACCAGCTGATATCAATTTATCTTCATAAAAATCTAGTCAAAATTGGTAATCCAAAGATGATCTCCTCTCTTGAAATGGGTTTTTGCTGAGAAGTTTTATATTTACTTTGTAGATTTTGACAGGAAATCTCAAAAGACTGGTTCCAACAATAGTGAAAGCAATATTAATTCCTTCTGTAATTTGAATTAAAATTGTGCTTAGATTGAAGAAATTAATCAATTGTAACTCTGAGAAGTCTGAATTAAGTCAATTTAATCTTAATATCACAGTTCCTTCATAATTTACACCGACCTTATCATTAATATTTTTTGGTCCATTGGCATTTAGCCAAATCAATCAGAAAAAAACAATTTCTGAAAACAATGTTTGTTTGATCTTGAGCCTTGCACATATAGAACAATAGGACTCAAAGTTTAATGGAACCTATTTTTTCTCCCCAGACCGACCCAATACTTTCTGAGAATCACACTCCCTCTTTCATTTCTTTCATTTTTGAGGGGGAATTTGTATTTTCTTCTTGTCTTGCTTTTGTTTTCATAAAGAACTGTTATATTTTACCAGAATTCATCTGTCTGGGCATGATTGATTAGTTCAGGAGAGGGCTTAGACCATATAGAAATTTTTTCTGGAAGTTTTCAAAATGTTCAGACTTTGTGGTGGCAGATGTTACTGGATGAGGTGCTTGAGATCTATGAACAGTCAGGCATCCTCTCACAGGAAATCAGCTTGCAGTAAGAGAGAATAAAGCATAAAGGTAGTGAAAGGAGTAGTTGAAAAACTAAAAGAAAACCATGATGGCATTCAAGTCCCTGGCTCTGGTGTGACTTTTGTTTGCTTTTAAGTTTAAAAATTTCTCTCTCTTTTATTTTTATAACTGAATCATTCAATTAACTCTTTTTTTGAATTTTCTGTTTTTCTAAGCAAGTTCAAGTTCAATTTCTGTAATTTCCAATCCAAATAGATATGAACAATAGAATAGACCTAAATAAGTTTTTATGTTTACAAATATTTTAGGAGGATGGACTGAAAACAAACATTTCTGCTGACTTGTTCACTAAGATTAATTTTACATCACTATTTCATTGATATTTTGTGCTTAGTTATTTTGACTGCATTTATAGTGGTAGAAAGCAACTTCCAGGACATAATTCTCTTAGACCACAATCTACCTTACCATGACACCTATCTTTGCTTCTATTACTGGTTCCCCTTCTCTGTTTTGTCTTATACCTCAAAAAGTGTCAGGATTCCAGAGTTCAATCTTGGAACCTCTACTCTTTACAATCTATAATTATTTCCAAGTAATCTCAGGATTTTAGATATAATCTATATGCTAACCATCCAAAATTTAAAATTTCAGTCCAGGACATACGCACCTCTCAATGCAATACATGTATGACAAATGGCCTATTGGATAGCTTCACATAGGATGTCTAGTAATAGCTATTTCAAAATTAACATTTAAACTTAGCTTCAACTTCTTCATGTCCTAACTTACTGCTTATTTTAGTAAATGCCACTTCATCCTGTCAGGTATGCAAGCAAAAAAAAAAAAAAAAACTTGGAGTAAATTTTGAGTATTTTAAATTATGCCAATTTCTGTATATAAGCAAATTCTACTGGTTCTAAGTCAACACTTATTCAAAATCTCACAATTACTCATAATTTAATTTGTTATGTCTTTGATCAAATATCTTATTATCTCTTGAAGATTTTGCAATAGCCTCCTGACTTGCCCCACTTTGACCTTTGACAGGTAGGTGACTTATTGTAATCACCTCAGAATGACTCCTTTCACTCTTTACTGCAGAAAATGAAATATTTTAGAAAGATTATGTCATCGCTGATTTAGATCTCCCAATAGCATCCCATCTTTCTTTTAATAAAAGTCCAATTTCTTATAATGACCTTGAAAATCTTACTTGATCTGGTCACAAGCTAACTCATTCAATCTCTTTCAAGTCACTCCCTTTCTAACCAAAAACAGTTGCTTTCTTGCTGTTTCTTGAATATGCTACATCTCAGTCACTTTTGTGACCTTAAATTTTCTGCCCCTTCTGTCTAAAAGAGACAGAAATATTTGTATGACTTATTCTATTAATTCATTTAAGTATTAATTTTTCCTCTTGATACAATTTCCTCTAATTTTTGCTTATCCTTGATATTTTATACATTCTTTTAAAGAATATATATATATGATTTCATTTTACAAATTCTCCATTTAGGTGTCAGTAATTTTCTTTTTTTTCTTTTTAATTAATTACTTTTAAAAAATTTATTGTAGAGATGCAGTCTTGCCATGTTGCCTAGGCTGGTCTCAAACTCACAGACTCAGGCAATCCACTCACCTCAGCCTCCCAAAGTGCTGGGATTACAAGCTGGGCCACCAAGTCCAGTCTGCACGTTTCATCTTTGCAAATCATCATTTATTTAAAATATGTAATTTGTAATCTCCTATTAGGTTCAATGACTGTTTTTCCTTTATTATTAGACTTTTTAAACATTAAAAACCAGACCTACAGGATTCTAAACACTTGGCATATTAAATTATAAGTTTCAGTTAAGGTTTGTAACTGAGTGAAGTACATATTACTTTTTTATTACACAGGAATCTAAGACAGATAAATTTCTTCAAACATCAAAGTCATACAACTAAATCTTTGAGAAACATGGTTCAAACACACTTTTGTTTCTTAGCAAATGAGTTTTCTTATTAGACTAAAGCTCTGTTCCAAATTTTCCAGTTATGCTATAGATATTATCACCTTCAATTTAAATATTTTCCCATATATCTGAAACTTTTTAAAAATTTTAAAGATGTGGGGCACAATTCAAGGTTAAGTATACATATGGGCATTGTACAGGTAAAGTTTGGGCCTCACTTTGGTCCCAACTTCTCCTGGTTTGAGATCAGTTACCCTTATTGATGAAGTGTGCCCTGCCCCCATCCCCGGCGGTTTTACATTATAGTCGATCCCTTTCTTATAGTTTATAATAATTGTTCAGGGCCTGCTTATGAGTGAGAACCTGTGGTATTCAGTTCTTTGTTTCTGTGATAGATCACTGTGTATTATAGACTCTAAATCCATCCAAGTGTCTGCAAAGTTCATAATTTTGTCCTTCTTTATGGCTGCAATTTTGTCCTTCTTTATGATATAATATTCCATTGTATATATTTACCACATTTTTTTATCCCGTCCACTTTGATGGGCAGCACAGTTGGGTCCATGTTTTTGCTACTGTGACTAATGCTGCAATACACAGCATTATTCATAGAGATATCTGAGTTCCTCTGGATATATTCCTAGATTGAGCATTGCCGGGTCATATAGAAGGAAGGTCGATTTTTAGGTCTATTCGAAATCAACACACTGTTTTCCACAGCGGTTGTACTAGTTTACAATCCCACCAGTAGTGTAGCACTGTTCCCTTTTCTCTGCATCCTCTCCAGCACCTGTTGTTTTTTTGAGGTATTCATGATATCCATCCTGACTGGAGTTAGGTGGTATCTCAGTGTGGTTTTAATTTGCATTTCTTTGATGATTAGTGAGACTGAGCATTTTTTTCATATATCTGTTGACTACTCCCATGTCTTCTTCTGAGAAGTGTCTATTCATATCTTTTGCCCACTTTTTATAGGGCTGCTGTTTTGTTTGTTTCTTTTCAGCATGTTTGAGTTCCTTGTAGATCCTAGATGTTAGGCCTTTGTCAGATGTACAGTTGGCAAATATTTTTTCCCATTCTGTGGGCTGACTCCCCACTCTCTTGATGGTTTCTTTGGCTATGCAGAATATTGTCAGTTTGATGAGGTCCCACTTGTCTATTTCTTGTGGCATTTTTTGGGGGGTTTTGTTCAGGAATTGGTAGCTAGTTCCAATTTCCAAAAGGGTGTCACTTGCATTTTCTAAGGTTCCTTTAATTTGAGGTTTTACATTTAGGTCTTTGATCCATTTAGAGTTGATTTTTGTGTATGGTGATAGGTTGGGGTCTTGTTTTAATCTTCTGCATGTGGTCAGCCAGTTTTCCCAGTCCCATTTACTGAAAAAGTTCCCCTCTCCTCAGTTCTTGTTAGTGGAGGCTTTGTTGAAAATGAGTTGGCTGAGAAATTGAGATTTTGCTTCTGTAATCTGAATCCTGTCCCATTGTATGCCTGTTCTAATACTACTACCAGACTGTTTTGATTATTGTAACCTTATAATAAAGTTTAAAGTCTGGAAGTGGGATACCTCCCAGTTTGTGTCTTTTGCTGAGAATTGTTTTGGCTATTTGTGGTCATTTATTTTTCCATATGAATTTCTGTGTTGGCATTTCCAGGTCTGAGAAGAATGCTATTGATAATTTAATGGGTATGGCATTAAATCTATTGATGTGGGATGGACATTTTATAAATATTGATTCTTCCAATCCATGAGCATAGAATATTTTCCATTTGTGTCATTCTTGATTTCTTTGACCAGCATTTTGTTATCATTGCAAAGTTCCTTAACATCTCTTTAGGAAGATGCTGAGATATTTCATTTTTTTCCCAGCATCCCTTCTTTATAAAAATTCTTGAATATGTAGGCATAGAGGGAACATACCTCAAAATAATAAGAGCTATCTACAGCAAACCCGTAGCCAACATATTGTTTAATGGACAAAAATTGGAAGCATTTCCCCTAAAACTAGAACAAGACAAGGCTGCCGAATTTCCACTCTCCTGTTCTTCATTGTCTTGGAAGCCCTAAAAAGCAATCAAACAAGAGAAGCAAATCAGGGGCATCCAAATATGAAAAGAGGAAGTAGAGTTATCCCTCTTTGCTGATGAAATTCTATACTTTGAAAATCCAAGAGAATCTGTTAAAAACGTCCTTGCACTGATAAAGGAATTTGGTAAAGTCTCAAGGTACAAAATAAATGTGCAAAAGACAGCCGCATTCTTTTACACCAACAACAAAAAAGGAAAGAACCAAATAAAAAACAGAATCCCTTTCACAATAGCAATGACACTTTTAATGTCGTACTTATGCATTCAAACTGATTAATTTTTCTGACTGTTCACATTTAAGTTTCATTAGTAAATTGTGGTATACATGAAATTATTTAATTTCCACTGTATATATGGAATACTATATTGCATTTTTTGTCATTTATATTTTATTAAAAACTTTACAAAGTAACAAGTAAAAGCTTTATAGCTCACCAGTTATTTGGAATTAAAAACCTAATTTTTCTTCTTTACTATACTCTTTTTTAGAGCAAAATCCTTGTCATTGTCTTTGACATAAGTTGTTGCTGTTTATTTAATGCAAATAGCAAGGACATCAATGTCATGCACATTCTCTATCCTCATCACCATTCAGCACTCCCTGTGCAATCTGGTTTATTACTTTTTTGTTTTATTTTATTTTTTTTTATTTTAAAGATATAGGGTATAAGTCAAGATTGGATACATAACTGGTCTATGTAGAGGTGAAGTTTGGGACTCCCATTGGCCTGGATCAGGATCAGGCACCCTTACTGATTTCATGTGCCTCCCTTCCCCAGCAGAAGTTGGGAACAATTGAAAGGAATGTAATGAAGTCACCATTTAGAATACTTTAATTTGGAGATGAAATGTTTTAACTTCATGATTATCAGAAAAAGGTTTCAAATGGGAGCATTGCTTATTATCAAATCATTTATATTACCTATTTACTTTAATAAGTATTTACCCTGGTCATAGCTGAATATTTTTCATTTTAGTAGTAATGTCAAATAGTTATAACTTTATGGCTTTACAGTATTCTTTCTTGTTGGTTTACTCTCTTCATTCTATGCCATAAGGAGGAGAAAATCTATTAACCTCATTTTATAGATTAATAGCTATGTTCCAAGATATATCCAAGAGGAAATAACTAGTGCATGAATAATCCAAATTGAAACAAGTTAATTTGGACTTTTGGTTTACTGAATTTGAACACATTATACTGTATAGCAAGTTACTGAGTACCTAAATCGCTGTCATCAGCAACAACAAAAAAGATTATATTTCTGCATATTTTTATGTTAAATAATTACATAAATAAAATATTCCTTAATTATACTATAATAAAATATTTTAAACTCTTAAAATATTCTGATAATGTATAATGGCTTTTGAATTGATTAAGTAATCAATTGGCACCAGTATCAAGAAATGGCCAATATATATGACATTTTAAATGTTTATATGGCTTTTTGGGGGAACTTTAAAAGTATTATTAGCTAAAATATTTATTGATGACTTTATTATAACCATTCTTTTGGACCTAGACATTGCTTTTTCAAATAGAGTAAGAAGAGATAAAAGATGAAGAGCAGAAAGTAATCATAATTTCCTCTTTTAAGACATGATTAAAAGGGCAATTTAGAATGTAATAATTAATGTCAGTGATAATTGCATTACTGTATGACATGCTGAGATATTCTGTGTCATTTAATAAGTTTGAATCTGAAAATCAAACTTTTAAAAGCTGGTTAGTTCCTTCTAGACAGTATGCCTTAAATTTACTTGGGAGTCACCAGATGCATTATTTTGGATAGGGTGGAATAGCCATGAACAAACAACTTAGATTTATACCAGGCAGTACTTACTAAGAATATTCCACACATCATTCAGTAAGCATTTCTTTTTCTATAGGATTATAATTTTGATTAAAATAATACAACATACAACCATCAACTTATAGAAGGTAGATACTACATTAGGTAAGAATTAAAACACTGATTGATATACATACACTATCTTCATACACTTTGGCAAATGTAAATACTTTTATTTTTATTAGTTGACACATATTATTTTGAATACCTAGTAAGTAATCTAACCATCAAGAAAATAAAAGTTACATGTCAAAACTAAATCATAATATTCACTAGACAATAAATTGAGGTCATCAAATATTTTACAGAATTAAGAGCGAAATAAGCTATTTTATGTGGTCAGAAAAGACTTCCTAAAATATTGATATTTATGTTGATAAGTAAAGAATAAATACATGTTAGGTAGGTAGAGGTACTATATAAATGTGGGAAAGTTTTTACATACCCAATGACAAAAGAAAGTATGGTGTTTACGGGAAGTTCATCTATATGTGCGCCATAAATCATTGGAGGATAAATGGAGAGAGATTAGGGACTAGATAATGAAAGCTGGTGAAACATGAGGAGATTGGACTTTATCCCAAGGGTAATAGGAATGATTGAAGGAATTTAGTAGGATCTTAAAGTCAGATTTGTCTCTTAGTATGACAATGCTGATTGCTATGTGGAAAATGAATTAAAGTGAAGTGACTTTAAAATAAAGAGGAAGTATTTATGAATTTATTGCTATGATCTGAAAATGAAATGAATCATAACAAGGTAATAAAATTGTAAATGGAAAAAGTAGATAGATCTGAAAGATAAGAAAATAGTTACCACAAATCATATGAAGTGGAGGTAAAAGAAAATGTGTTAGTTTCCTATTGATGCCATAATAAATTATCAGAAGTTTAGTAGCTTAAAACACACAAAACTATTATTTCACAGTTTGGTAGATTAGAACTTTGACATAGTTCTCACTGAGCTAAAATTAAGTTGTTGGCAGGATTATATATTTTTTCTAGAGGGTCAATAGGAAAAGCTGTTTCCTTACCTTTTCCGGCTTCTAGGGGCAGTCTTATTCCTTGGATCATGACCCTTTCATTCATCATAAAGCCAGTGATGCTGTGTCTTTCTGACCTTGTTTCCATAGTCACACTTTTCTTTCTTACCACAGTTGGCCAGGGTTACATGATTTCAAGAACTGGGTTATATTGGCTCCACCCAGATAGTTCAGAATATTCTCCTTCTCTCAAGGTCACTAACTGTGTTACAATTTCCCAGTCCCTGTTGGCAAAGAAAGTGACATATTCACAGCTCTGGAGAGTAAGTTAAGACATGGGCATCCTTAAGAGTAATTATTCTGTGTACCACTGAAAAGGGCATAAAAGGTGAGACATTCATTTATGAACTGGGAAATCTGGGGGTTAAGACTGTTAAAATTTCATTCACTAAGAAGAAGAAGAAAAAGAATTAGAGGCAACAGGACATTATGATAAACATAAATGTGATGGAAGAACTAAAAGAAGATGAAGATTATGAGACAGAAGTGGGTTAATGACTGAGTTGAAGGTAATACCACTAACTGGAAAAGGAAATATGTAATCAAGATAAGATTTGAATAAGATTTGTTGAAATATTACCTTTATAATGATTTCCCCAGAAATCAAATATCTGTGAATTACTATTTTTGTTAGAAAGTTAGAAAATTTTGAAACTGGATTCCCATAATATAACTTTTAACTAAAATTTTATTGGGGTAAAATTCATATAATAGACTTCCGGCAAGATGGCGATGGGGCAGCCTGGTCTATGAGACCCTCCTCAAAGGAGAATGCAGAGGGTCTCTGACTCTCTCCTTGGGGGCTGCGGATCCCATCATCGGCACCAGTGCTGCCATGGCCTCCGTGGCAGCCATAGCACATCGCGCCACCCGTGCCTGAGGTGATCCATGACTTCAGACCTTGAAGCCCCTGCAGGCAAGATCTGTTGGGATTGTTGCCACATCTGCTGCCACCGTGATGTCCTGCCAAGCCGTGGGTCTCCTCCTGTGTGCCCTGAAGCAGGCTCCCATCTCCAGCTTCTGTCTGGCTCCTGTCCGGCTGCATCCCCTCTGGGGCAAGCAGCTGAGATAAAGACCATCTGGAGTGGTTTATAGCACTGCCTGCTGGCGATTCAAGGTAAAAACACCGAAATGGGTAAAGCAAGCATGAAAAATAGACACAGGCCGGATTTGAGTGGTGAACTGGGCAGTGGTGAACTGAGTGGAGATCTGAACTGCCCTTCACAGCAGGCCAGGGCAACTGACCCTAACTGTGAACAAATTTACCAGCATGAGAAGACAGCTAGAAATCAGAGCTGAAAGGACATTGGACTTAAGCGAAAAGTCTCAGAGTGTGCTCGATTGGTTCTGTTAGTTTAATGACTTGATTCTATTCCTAATGTTTTGCTTCTTTTTTTTTCTTTTCCTTTTCTTCTCTTTTTTCCTCTCTGTAAACCATATCTTTGTATAGAGGAACAGCACACTAATAAGGTGGTTGGTTAGCTTATATGTTAGCATCATTTTATATGTTAGGTTTTTTTTGTATGGGAGTTGGTTAGTCTGTAGCTGTGGTCTATTGTTTTTATCTGTTTCAGTTTAGGTCTCTCTCTCCATTTGTTGGTACACTCATCAATTTCCCCCCTTACTCCTCTCTCTTCCACCCCCTCTTCCCCCCACTGTCTGTTCCATTCTCTTCCGTCTGTTAACCTCATTTTATTTCAGGGAGTAGACCTACAGCTCCACTACACAGACAGATTCCAAGGCAATGGGAAGTGGGTTTAAGATTATCCATTCACCTGTCAGCAGATAACAGGACCTGCAGATAGATTTTGAATCACAACTCCTCCCTTAAGTAAATCTCAAAACTGCAAAAAGGACCACCTCTGAACTACAGTGCAACTCCAGAATTTGACAAAGTAAGAGGGCATACATAGAGAAGAATAGGAGATTGAACAAACAGAAGTAAAAGCAACCCCTCTACCCCTGAATAACAGAATTAAAGAAGACGGTGACATGGAGGGAAGGAAAAAGTAGGAAGGGAAAAATTGCACAAATGAAGAAAAACCAAAAGAAGAATATAGGTCTCACACAGACCCCTGGGAGGTCAGACACTGAGAAAACAGACTTTGGAACACAAACAATGAAGAGCCCCAGAATGACTGGTCACATGCAACAAACCCAGACATCAAGACATTAATAGAGAGAATAAAAAAAAATGAGGAGATGAGAAGAGAATAGGAAAGAGCTGATGTCAGAAATAACAGTAGTAAAGAATACTGTGATGGAAATAAATTACAAACTAATAAGCACGGAAAGCAGAATTAACCAAGCAGAAGAAAGAATCTCAGAGCTCGAAGACCAAGACACAGAACTAACCCAAACTGTCAGAAGCATAGAAAAGAAGCTCAAAAAGACAGAACAAAACCTGCAAGAGATGAAGGATCACTTCAAGAGACTGAACCTAAGAGTAATTGGAGTTCCAGAAGCAGAGAGAGAAACAGAGGTAACACTGGAACAAACATTTCATGAAATCATTCAAGAAAACTTCCTTCATCTCATCAGTGATGAAAAAATTCAAACACAGGAGACTCAGAGAACCCCTGCAAGACAACAAAAGAGAAGACCAACTCCCAGACACATAATAATTCGCCTAAACAAAGTAAGTATAAAAGAAAAAATCCTAAAGGCAGCAAGAGAAAAAGATCAGACTACCTACCAGGGAAGACCAATTAGAATAGCAGCAGATTTATCTATAGAAACCCTCCAGGCTAGGAGAGCTTGGATCCCTATCTTCAAAGTTCTAAAAGATAAACAATTTCAACCAAGATTAACTTACCCAGTCAAGCTAAGCTTCATCAGTGAGGGAGAATTGAAATCTATCCCAGATATCTGCCACCAGACCACCTCTACAGGAAACACTTAAGAAAGTATTGAACACAGAAGAAAAGGAAAAAAGAACAACAATGTTCTTCACAAGAGTACAGGCAAAAGATTAAAAACACACATGATTCAACTCTAAAGCCAAAAGAAAGACAACACAGAAAGAGGAAGAACAACAACAACTCTGTAAGAACATTATGATGGGATCAACTCTCACATTTTAATAATTAGTTTGAACTTGAATGGACTAAATGCACCACTGAAAAGATATAGAATGGCAAAATGGATAAAATACCACCAGGCAACAATCTATTGCCTTCAAGAGACTCGCCTCACTAGAAAAGACACTCACAGACTCAAAGTAAGAGGATGGGAAACAAATTTCCAGGCAGATGGAACACAAAAGAAAGGAGGAGTCACAGTCTTAATCTCACACAAAATGCCCTTTAAGCTATCAAAAATTAAAAAAAAATACAGAAGGCCACTATATAATGATAAAAGGTTCAATCCATCAACAAGAAATATCCATTCCAAACATATATACACCCAACATAGGAGCACCAACTTTCAAAAGCAGGTCCTAGGTAAACTAAAAAAAGATATCGACTCCAATACCATCATAGCTGGTGACTTTAATACCTCACTCACAGCCCTAGACAGATCATCAGGACAAAAAATCAGCAACAAGATCC
Organism: Carlito syrichta; assembly: GCF_000164805.1. Taxonomy (NCBI): domain Eukaryota; kingdom Metazoa; phylum Chordata; class Mammalia; order Primates; family Tarsiidae; genus Carlito; species Carlito syrichta. The sequence goes on along the minus strand of NW_007250992.1, from coordinate 203,046 downwards.
GAAACCTCAATATGACTCTTGATCAAGTGGACTTAATTGATACCTACAGAACCCTCCATGCAAAGACCACAGAATACACATTCTATTCATCAACGCATGGAACATATTCTAAGATTGACCACATACTTGGCCATAAGTCAAGCAGAAGCAAATTTAAAAGGACTGAAATTTTACCACGCACCTTCTTGGACCACAGTGGAATAAAAATAAACATTAACACCAACAAGGTCCCCCCCAAACCCACAAAGACATGGACATTAAACAGCATGATGTTAAATAACTCCTGGGTCAATGATGAAATGAAAGCAGAGTTTAAAAGATACCTGGAAACAAATGAAAATGAAGAAACATCTTACCAAAATCTCTGGGATGCCATGAAAGCTGTAGTAAGAGGGGAATTTATATCCCTACAAATACACATGAAGAAAATGGAAGGATCACAAATTCACAGCCTAACAAGCCAACTAAGGAAACTGGGAAAACAAGACCACAAAAACCCTAATTTCAGCAGAAGAAATAAAAGCCCAAATCACCAAAATAAAAGCCCAAATCCAGGACATAGAAGATAAAAAGATAATACAAAAAATCAATGAGGCTGAGCTTGGTGGCTCAGCCTGCAATCCCGCGCCTTTGGGAGGCTGAGGTGAGTGGATCGCCTGGGTTGTGAGTTCAAGACCTGCCTAGGCAGCGAGATATCATCTCTACAATAAATCAAAAAAATCAGCTGGGCGTGGTAGCGCATGCCTGTAATTCCAGCTATTCGGTAGGCTGAGGCGGAAGGATCGCCGGAGCCCAGCAGGTCGAGGCTGCGGTGGCTGGGAGCGGCCACTGCACTCCAGTCTGGGTGACAGAGTGAGACTCCAACTCAAAAAAAAAAAAAAAATCAATGAAACACAAAGCTGGTTCTTTGAAAGGATAAACAAGATTGATGGTCCCCTAGCTGGACTGACCAAGAAAAAGAGAGAAAAAAGTCCAACTAAACACAATCAGAAACACAAAAGATGAAGTCACATCTGATCCTGAAGAAATACAAAAGATCATTAGAGACTACTACATACACTTGTATGGAAACAAACTGGAAAACCTTAAGGAAATGGAGGACTTTCTGCCATCACTGCCTATGTTGAAACAAGAAATTGAGACCCTAAATAGACCAATAAAAATCAAGGAAATTGACAATGTAATAAGAAAACTACCTACAAAAAAAAAAAAAAAGCCCTGGACCAGATGGCTTTTCAGCAGAATTCTACATGACATTTAAAGAGGAACTGATACCAATCCTACTGAAGGTTTCCAGGTGATTGAGAAAGATGGAACTCTCCCAAATTATTATACAAGGCTAATATCACATTGATACCCAACCAAGTAAAGACCCAACAAAGAAAGAGAACTACAGGCCAATATCTTTGATGAACTTATATGCTAAAATTCTCAAGAAGATGCTAGCACACTGGATTCAAAAACACATCTCAAAAATCATCCATCATGACCAAGTAGGCATCATTCCTTGGATGCAAGTCTGGTTCAACATTCATAAAACCATAAATATAATTAAATACATCAACAGATGGCAAAACAAAAACCACATGGTTATATTATTAGATGCAGAAAAAACTTTTGACAAAATTCAGCACTCCTTCTTGATAAAAACCCTTGAACAACTAGGCATATGGGGAACATACTGCAAAATAATAAAAGCCATCTACAAGAAACCCATAGCCAGCATACTCCTAAATGGACAAAAATTGGAACCATTTCTCCTGAAAACTGGAACAAGACAAGGATGCCCACTCTTACCCCTCCTGTTCAATATAGAATTGGAAGTCCTGGCTAGAGCAATCAGAGAACAGAAGGCAATCAGGGGTATCCAAGTAGGAAAAGGGGAAGTCAAGTTATCTCTCTTTGCAGATGACATGATTGTGTACCTTGAAAACCCAAAAGAATCTGTCAAAAACCTCCTTACACTGATAAAGGACTTTGGCAAAGTCTCAGAATACAAAATAAATGTGCAAAAGACAATCACATTTCTTTACACCAATAATAAACAAACAGAAACCCAAATAAAAACCACAATTCCATTCACAATAGCCACAAAAAAAGTGAAATACCTTGGCATCACCCTAACCCGAAACGTGAACGACCTTTACAATGAAAACTACAAAACACTGCTCAAAGAAATCAAAGATGACACAAACAAGTGGAAAAATATCCCATGCTCATGGATTGGAAGAATAAATATTATGAAGATGTCTATCTTACCTAAGGCAATCTACAGATTTAATGCAATATCCATCAAATTATCAGCAACATTCTTTTTAGACCTAGAAAAAACAACACAGGAATTCATATAGAAATATAAATGACCAAGAATAGCCAGAACAATCCTCAGCAAAAAAAAAAACAAAGCAGGCGGTATCACATTACCAGACTTCAAACTTTACTATAAAGCTACAATATTCAAAACAGCTTGGTATTGGTACAGAAACAGGCACATAGACCAATGGAATAGAATTGAGATTCTAGAGCAAAACCTCAATTTCTCAACCAACTCATCTTCTACAAAATCTCCACCACCTACCACTGGGGAGAGGAGAGCCTATTCAGTAAATGGTGCTGGGAAAACTGGCTGACCACATGCAGAAGATTGAAACAGGACCCCTATCTATCCCCATACACAAAAATTAACTCCAAATGGATCAGAGACCTAAATGTAAAACCTCAAACCATAAGAACCTTAGAAAATGAAGGACATACCCTCATGGAAATTTCAACTGACATTCAATTCCTGAACAAAATCTGAAACCCACAGGCCATAAGAGATAAGATAGACAAGTGGGACCTCATTAAATTGACAAGCTTCTGCAAAGGCAAAGAAACCATCAAGAGAGCAGGGAGACAGCCACAGACTCAGAAAAAGTATTTGCGACCTCCAGGTCTGATAAAGACTTAACATCTTGGATCTACAGGGAACTCAAACGTGCTGAAAAGAAAAAAACAAACAGCTCCATTATAAAATGGGCAAAAGATATGAACAGACACTTTTCAAAGTAAAACATCCAAGCAGCCAACAGACACATGAAGAAATGTTCAATCTCACTAATCATCAGGGAGATGCAAATCAAAACCACACTGAGATACCACCTAACTCCAGTCAGAATGGCAATTATCAATAACTCAAAAAATAACAGTTGCTGGAGAGGGTGTGGCAAAAAGGAAACACTTCTACACTGTTGGTGGGAATGCAAACTAGTGTAACCTCTGTGGAAAACAGTATGGTGATTCCTAAAAGCTCTAAATGTTGACCTCTTATATGACTCTGCAATCCCCCTACTGGGAATATACCCTGAAGAACTCAAATCACTCTATCAAAAAGATATCTGCACACATATGTTTATCGCAGCATTATTCACAATAGCAAGAACCTGGAAGCAACCATGCTATCCATCAAAAGAGGACTGGATTAAAAAAATGGGGTACATATACACGATGGAATACTATGCAGCCATAAAAAAGAACAAAATCATGAATTTAGCAGCAACCTGGATGGAACTAGAGTCTATAATACTGAGTGACCTCTCACAGAAACAAAGATCTGAGTATTGCATATTCTCACTCATATAGTGGACCTTGGACATTCAATGTAATGCTGTAAGAAAATGACTGACAGTGGTGGGAAACTATGGGGGGGAGGGAGATGGGATCAACGGTAATAAATATCTGTCTGGGGACGGGGAGACACCTCTTATCAACAAGGGTACCTGAACGAAGCATATTTGTATACCTAACCCTAACCCCACAATATGATAATAAAAAATATTGATTATAAAAAAATTCATATAACATAAAACTAGTCATATTAAAATGAATGTCAGTGACACTATTCTTTCACAATATTTTGTAATCAACACCTTTATCTAAATTCAAAATATTTTCATCACTCCAAATGAAATCCCATATCTATTAAATAATCGCACCTCATTTTCCCCTACTCCAAACCCTTAACACTTGTTAACTTACTTTCTGTTTCTATAGTCCATAGTGCAGATTTAAATCTTGGGGGTATAAAAATATTTTCTTTTTTCTTGCAAAAATTGGATGGGCAAAAATCTACCAAAATAATGGTGGACATGAGCAGAGTTTGTAAGGTTTATCCAAAGCAACTTATACATACTAAATTGATTATCTTCATGCCATATAAACCAGATCTCAATGACATAGCATGCTACAGATTTACTGGGAATCATGCCAGGTCTTCACAGGATAGTTATATGAGCAATTTTAAAAATAACAAAGAAAAGAACCAGATAGATTTATCACTGTGTCATATATATCAAAATAATTTTGCTATATTTGTAAAGAGTTTTAATATGATTTAAATTCCATATTAGAGAGAAGTAATTAGTCAATTGTACTGTGTGATCTAGAAGCTCAATAGACAAGTTAGTAGATATGGCAGACAATTTGATTTACACGTAAAGAGAGTACAGCTTGTGTTAAAAGAAAGTGACTTGCCACTTTGTTTCAACAATAGATGTACAGTTTACACTTCATTATTGAAGGTATGAAAATCCTTCCCTTTTATCCAACATTAAAAAATAAGCTTGTTAGAACTTTTTAAAAACAAAATTTGCAGTTTATTAATTTCTTTCTTCACTATTCAGATTTATATACATATTTAGAATTGAAGGTTAAGAGTATTATAAGGAAGACAAAAAAAATCTATAAATAGTTAGATTGAAAGAGTAATATTTCAAAATAAAACCAACGTTTAGACTTAATACACTCAGTATCCACATTATACACATTTTTTTTCTACTTTCCTCTGGATTCTAGTTCCCTAACATTTTCTTCTTACGTTTTGTATTAAACTTTGCTTTCAGAAATCATCTCATTTATTACTGGCAATGTCTCAAGTGCTAATAAGGGTTCAAAATAAACTTAATTATAAATTGACATGGATTAAAACCTTAAACTAAATAGATTAAATCTAACAATGAAATTACTCAGGGCAAGAAGCAGACATATTGAAGTTTCCAAGAAAAAAGTACTCAAATCTGCTAGACTATGTAAAATAGATCTTTCTTCATGACACAGATAAAATGTGATCATGGTCTAACTCAGCGGTTAATTGGTATAGATGAAAACCCAAGAGACACCCTAATTTGATTGTTGATGAACCTTGTTTAACAGTGGGATAAAATAAACTGCGTTTTGTAATTCAGCAAACATTTACTGAATAATCAATGCATGTAAGAAAATATGTTAGGGGTGAAATATATATAGGTTATAGACTATGTGCTGAAACTTAAAATTTCTGATGAGGGAAATTATCTTAATAAAATACTGTATTCAAAGAAGTATATACCAGATACCTTAAATGTGCTATAAGAATTTTATTTGAATTTGTAAGAAGGAGAAAAAAATAGCAGTGGGCTATTGAGAGAATCTGAATGGGGGTGGAAAGGAGTCTGATTCTTAAACATAAGTAACCCTGATCAAAATTGTGCAACCTGTCCACAAAATAAATTATTTCCAAATGATACCACACACTCTAACAAGACTTGCATTTGTGTTTATTAATAAATGAAGCACACGAATTTGAGAGTTTCACAGGAATCCAGAATTCATGGATAGTGTAGTGAATGATGCAACATCATGAATACTAATGTAACCCAGATTAAATAAATAGCATTAGGAGACAGTTGGCACAAGAAAACTTATATAGTTAAGATATAAATGTGGTCCAAAAACCCATGGCTTTGTAATGGCAATGTTGCTACATTTCTCTTTTCTTGAGATAAGGACAGGTGAAATTAAGCAGGAACATTACACAATAAAAGACATGAAGAGATACCTTCTGTACATTACAAGAATCTTCACATGTACTGATTAGACAATAAGCAAATACGTAACTATCTCTATTATTTTAAATCCTAAATAAATTGCTATAATCCACACAAGCCATTTTGTAATATATTTTTTCATTAACTTCTTTATATTGACAGGGGTCCCTGCAAATACTTTTGGTGAAGTTTGAGCATTGTCACAAATCTAGTATCAATAAATAATTACATGATAAAATAATACCTGACATTTTCCTAGTGAGTACAATATATCAGACACTCTTCGAAGAATTTTGCCTAGAATTCTCCATTTTTATGCTTAGAGCAACACTGTAAACAAAGTGCTACTGTTATCATTATCTCCTTTTAATAGTTAAGGGAATTGAAGGCAATGAGATTTCTAGAATTCAATACAGGAGTGTTCTATAATTCTGGCACCAAAATACTTTCACTCAACCTATTGATTAACAGATGTGTGTCTCCTCACCAACTTTGCAACTTGCTTTTTCATCTAACTGAAAACCTACTGTCCTTGGATCTGGATCTATAGGCTCTTCCAGTCTTTCTTGACCAATACCCCTTCTCAGAATCACCTATATCTTGTAAAAATAGGTAACTCTTTTAGCTTCTGACCTTAGTGCTTCTGCAGAATCGATGCTCATGTGTAAAGGACACACTTTTGAAACTCACATTCATTATTTCTGTGCCAGCCAGCCAGTCACCAGCAATTCTCTCTCCTCCTCCAAAATAAAATTTAAAAAACACAGAGAAAAATCCCTATGCATATCAGTAACAAAGATGGTGGGTTTCACTTACTGCAAACACACCTGAACTCTGGTCCAGCCAGGTAGAAAATATGTTATTTGTGGAATATCTTCAGCTCTCTCATATCTAGACATCTTTTGGCAGGTATTAAGCATTTCTGATACTGTTTTTACACAGGAAAATGACTTATTAGAAAAAATGTCTATAAATAGTTATTCGTAGATTGATTTTTTTACTCTTAATTTGTTAGTGGATTATTTATTGGTTTGTGGTTTCAGAGAGCAAACACCTACCACTTAAGAAAAAGCAGGTATACTAGCATACTTCCAGTTCAGTTTTATTAAGTAGAAAATATTCAATAACAATTCAATGAATCATAATGGATACACTTCACAGCTCTTTATAGAATTAATTAAGTTATTTATAAAGAGATAATGGGAATTATGGGGAGAATGTTAACTGTTAGGGCAATAAATATATGGCTCCAAAGCATTTTGTAAGTAAAATCTACTGTAGAAATATTCACTATTAATATATTTTAATATCATTTACTATAGATGCAGTTTTCTAGCATTCATATTTAAGTTCAACAGAATTACAAAATAATTATCTTGTTATCTTTGGAAAATAATTGGCCATTAAAAATGGGAAAAAATAGTGAAATCTGCTATTTATTAAATCATTGTTTTAAAAAATCTAAATTGACAAGATTTTCATCAGGTTTGAGTTTGGTTGCAAACTGAAGTTCCTCAATGATAAACATCTGAATAGAAAACTTGATGTCAATATTAAACTTTAAAAAATTATATCCTTGAATTTTCATAATGAGTATTGTGCCACCAGTTCCAACATAACAATTGATCACTTGATTTCTGATATTTTTACTAATACTTCAAGAAAAAACATAAATAATCATATGGATAAAGGTCTACTTGGGAGAAAATTAGTTTAAATTGTCATAAGAACACAGACATGACAATGAAATGTATCAGGAGCATTTCCTTCCTGTAATATTTATTTTTCTTTTTTATGAGTACATTTGAGCTTCAGTACTGCATCATCATCAAAGTTCGCAAATGTACTTTACACATTCATGCGATCATCCTTTCTTATTTAACTACTTTTGCTTGTTCTAATGAAGATGTATAATATATTTGAAAAATATTATTTATATAAATGACAAAATTCCTTTCCTCCCGCCTCTGGATTTTACGAGTCTGCCATATTAATTCTATTGCTATCACTACTATTTGGAGTACTGCTACTATTACTACTGCTGCCACCATTAACTATCACCAATACCATCATCACTACTTTTCTTTTTTCTTTGAAATATTAATTTCCATTTATAAAGTGCATTATAACATTTAGTCATCATAACTACTCAAGTAGGCAAATAATTAGTATCCCTATACTGAAGAAGAAGAAAATTTGACACAGAAAGTAATTTTCTTACAATTACACCATTTAAACATATTAACTATTTCAGCAGTTGCACTAATCAAAGACCAAATATATATACACACACAAATACATATATATTTACATGTATATTTATATATTTATAATTTCTATGCAATGTGATAAATCATAGAATAGAAATATGCACAGTGTACTAAAGGAGGAATACATAGTATTTGCTAAGCCAGAGATTCACCATGCCTCTCTTCTTTTAAACTTCCTTGTATTGCACCATGTAGCCTCTTTCCCCAAAAATGGCTAAAAGGAATTATTGAACTGATGGCTCCTAGTGATTTCTTTAAGGAGAGTAATCACTTCAATGGCTTATGTCTTGGACCAGACACAATGGAGAACTAGAATTGCTTCTAGCACTGCACTGGGTAATTGACAGCAATTTGTATCCTGTGTTTCTTTGGACCTGTTTCTTCATCTGTAGCATTAAAAGGAGACAATTACTTGCAGTTTTCAAATCTGATCATTTAATTGTTGGACCTGACTTTTTCTTACTGATCTCCGTTCCTCCACCTTTCTTACATCCCACTCCTGATACTGAGTCTAGAATGTGTGCTGAGGGTATACGGTAAATAAGGAAGTCAAAGTCACCTACTGCTTGTTTATTAAAGTTTTGCTCAGAGTGCCGGATCCTGTTGCTTAGTTCTGGAAGGGCTTCTATGGTCTTTCCCTCACTCTTAAATTCTCTTTACAATATTTATCCTGTAGTGACAGTGGACAAGTTGAAAAAGCACATGGAAGTAGTTTTAGCAGATCAGCTTAGAAATTGAGGCTTTATACATTGCTTTGAGGCGAGTTCTTGGTTGGGGAAAAGATTCAATTTACCTACATAAAAGTGGTGAGTTTTTTTTTTTTAATCTAAATATAAAACTGAAGACTTTCATCACTACCGCTGACCACCAGACCTTATGTACCACCCTCTCTCTTAAGAAAAATAAAAAGGAAAAGCAAATCACTACGTATAGCAAAAATACCTTTCAAAAATTCTCTTTTCATCCTCTCTTAAATAAAAGTAGAAGATTAGGCTGAATTCAGGCTAATATTTCTTCCAGCTTTAACATTCTGGAAATCCATTTGGTATAAGAGCATTTCTTTATATTATATGAAAGAAGTTATGCCATGCACATAGTGATGTTTCCTTTATGTTCCATCTAGGCAGTCATTCATTTTATTTACTTATCATGTTTTTATTGCTACACATTTTAGTCTGGTGCTGGGTTTCAGCCTATTGAGATGATGTTTGCTTATATTTATCTCACTTTCTCTTCTCTTCATGCCCAACCCTTGCCCTTAAGGCTAGCTAAAAATCTCAGGTCTATAGACTTTCCTCAAATCATCTAACATTTCTGCGTCATCTTTTAAAACATGGCTGTTATTACCCCTCTGCTCTGTGTTTTGTTTCTACTTTAAAATTGGATTGGTGAGAGTATGCCTGAGGCAATGAAAGACAATTATTTCTCTGATGTTCTGCTCAGGGTAATTTTTTTTTTCTTTTCCTCAGAAATTCCTTTTAAAGACACGAACTCCTAGCATTTTAAGTGCTACAAAAGCCATTGTGAAATTGTCGCCAATGTGATTTCAACATAAACACTACTAAACCTCTCGGAGAAATGCTGACAAAGTCGTCATTACCGACTAGAACGTGGAAGTAGAATATGTTTCTTCTAATGTTACAACCACATGAGACAGTTATTAGACAAGAGATCTGAAATGCCTGCAAGAATATAATGATCATGGCGTTCACTTTATGTGCACAAGTGCACTGACTGTCTGTCCCTTGTCATCCTTCAGACTTTTTATTTGGGAGTATCTTGGCCATCAAATTTGGTAACCTGTGTCTGTGTATTGCTGGAGAAAAGACAGCTACTTACTCTGAAGTTAAAAACATAAAAATAAAAAATCGAACTCCAGGAAATATCTTTTCCAGGTTTGACAATGACAACAACAATTGCATTGACCGTAGACTCTAAAATCTGAGTTTAAATCCTAGGTAACCGGATATTAAGGCAATTTGCTCAATGTCTTCAAAACTCAAGTTTCTCCACTTTGAATTAGAGAAAATTAATAATTAAGCAACAATTTTGGAATTATTAAACAAGATAATGCCTACCAATACATATCGCAGAGCTAGTGTATATTATTTTTAAAAACATACACATGGAATTATGTATGCCAGCTAGTATTCTATGCTATAAATGCATAATGATATTTGTCTCATTTAACAGATAAGAGAGATAAGGTAAATATAGTTTAGGTGACTAAGGTCACATAGCTGATGAACAAGTATGTTCATTGAGAATTTACAATTGAAACGCAGGTAGTAGAGTTCCAGAATCCAAGCTTTCAACCTATGCTTTCAATAATATCTAATCTGTGTCTAGACTTTTAAATTCCATTCCTCCTTTTGACCGGCAACCAAAGGTTTCCAATCCTTCCATAGTCCTCCTAAAAATTTTAATATGGTCCCTGAATATTTTGATATTACTATCCCAAATTATTCTAAGAAAATGTATAACCCTCAACGGATTTCTAAAACGCTGATTTCCCTCTTCTTCCTTTGAACAGACTAAGCAGTTCAGTAGCTCTTTAAGTGCCACGAAGATCTTTTCTCTGGCACTGAAAATGGCTTCAATTTGATAGCAGGTACCTGTGAACCACTTTTGCTATTTCAGAGGGAACACAAGAAACCTTGGGGAAACTGATTAGGTCAAATCCCATCATCCTTCTTTGAATGGGTTTCAGTGGTTCACAGGAGTTATAAAGCTAGGAAGTCTAATGGGTTTTATTTGTACCTCTGTGTACATACCATTACTCTGCAAGATTCTATGTATACTTTTTTGGTTTATGTTTTGTTTTGATCTTCAAGAAAAGAAAAATAACGCGGGGACCAAAGTGAGGTCCAAACTTTACCTGTACAATGGCCATGTGTATACCTAACCCTGAATTGTACTCTACATCTTTAAAATAAAAAAAATTTTTTTTTTTAGTTGGAGTCTCACTCGGTCGCCCAGACTGGAGTGCAGTGGCCGCTGCCGGCCACCGCAGCGTCGCCTGCTGGGCTTCGGCGATCCTTCCGCCTCAGCCTTCCGAGTAGCTGGAACTACAGGCATGCGCTACCACGCCCAGCTGATTTTTTTTGATTTATTGTAGAGATGAGGTCTCGCTGCCCAGGCGGGTCTCGAACCCGCGGGCTCAGGCAATCCACTCACCTCAGCCTCCCAAAGGCGCGGGATTACAGGCTGAGCCACCGAGCCCGGCTAAAAAAAATTTTAAAGGAAAAAGAAAAGGCAGGGAGAAAAATGAAAACGACGGTGGTTGGTTAATGAGCATTTAGTGATGGGAGGGAAGATAAGGGGGGGAAGGAAAGTGGGGCCATGTAGATTTTGTAGCTTATTTTTGAATGTATAAAAACCGATATTTGTCTAACTATTAGAAGAGTTTGGGGGCTAACTTTTTTTCTTGATGAACATTTAAAGCAAATGCCTCGGCATTATAAAATGTCTTCATTTCATAGTTTCAATTATTATCAAAATATTGTAATCTCAAAAAGATATGGCCACTTGCTACCTACCAGTATCATAAAAGAGACAAAAGTAGTTTATCCATTTTTTTTACATATGATGTGATGTGATGACTTTAGATTTATTCAGCCTGTTATTTGGAATATTTTGAAGATATTCTTTTAATTTCTCCCTCCAAACTCACTCTTACACTCTTTTACAAGATTGTAACTTGTCTTTTAACTATCATGCTACCTCATGTAACAAAGGACAATATTATAAAAACTCCTTTTAAACTTATCATTGGTTTTATTTGTGAGAAAGTATTAAAGTATGTTTTATTGAACACAATTGTGTTTCACCATAGCTATGACTGCATTTAATGTTGTGGAAAGAAAAATAATTTTGTAACTATGTTTTGTTTGTCACAATCAAATGTAAAGTCAATACCTTTGTGAAGTGTATAAGGCATTATTATCATGATCATGGTGTTTATTTCACATGTACTATACTTAAGGAACAATCTTAAATAATTTGGGGTATTTGGTAATTTGATTTTTACACCATCTCTGTGACAACAGTATACCAATTTATATTTGAGATTACTGAATCTTGGAGAGTTAAGTAATCTTTCCAAAGTCAGGCAAATTTGCAAGCAGAAGTCCAAACTCAATTTAGTTTAAAATTTTGCTGTTTACCCACTATATTACGCTATCCTGACTTGAATACATTTTTTTCCTAGTCAATTCACTCTTACTTTCCTACCTCTTTTTCCCATTTATTTAATCTATCACCTGAGTCAAATATGGTATCTTGCTGAATTACATGTATTTCTCTATCTGTATATATATATATATATATATATGCATAAATCCTTATGCTCACATATCTACAAAATACTAAATCTAGATGAGAATAGACAGAAATGTCAGTAACATACTGAAAATGGTAAACTGTGGTGAATAAAAGAGAATAATGCTTACAAAGGAATCAACAAATCAATTAGGAAATAATACTAATGAGAAACAAACAAATATATAATCTCAAAATATCCCTGATATCTGAAACAATTAAAATGCAATATAAATTGCAGTAATATTTATAAACAATGTTACTCACCTTTTAAGCCAGTAACAAACTCATCAGGTATTGAAATCCAACAAGGTACTTTATATAGTCATTAGGATATCTCCTGGTCAATTAAATTATAGTCTTTGACCAGTAACAACATCTTTTAAATACATTTTTGTAAGTTATTTTTCTAGTCTTCCTATTTTTTGCTGGAATAAAATAATACAATTTTTACAACTTAACACGAAATTAATTAGCAGCAACTATGTTAAATGTTCGACAAATTGTGTTTTTAGTAAAACAAAAATCCTAAAATAAGGCCCTTGTTGTTGAGATGTCAGATTATATTTCACTTCTGTTTAAGTTGTTGGTCTTAAAATACGGTTCTTTGGTAAAGTTTAATACATTTTTTCCCACTGATGCTGAGGAAAAACGTCTTAACGCGTATTAAAAGTACACTACTTTTTCCTAGCATTTTATAAGCTACTCATAAAATTATGTAAACAAGTTTTGGTAGGATGGTTCATAATTCTTTATTGTTCTTTTCCTGAACATATTTATGGGCAAGATATTGGACCAAAATTCATAGCTAGAGGTGTCAAATTTTATCTAATTATAAACAAGAGCAATATTAACATTTACGACTAAGATTTTGCTTACAGATGAAAAAATGTCTGAAGATAAATGAAGTAGGGGTTGAGAGAGATGAGATGCATGAATTTACAAATGGGTAGTGAATGGTTTGCCTTTCTGGAGTACATTATTTAGGCAACTTTTAAGATAGCATCTGTTGTCCTGGTAACCTTTTATATCTTCTAATCAGAACATCTCACAAATGTAGGGAAGATGCTGAGTGAACAAATTTTTGGCTTCTCTATTCGTGTTCTGATGTGAGCTTTGTTCAGCTGATCTGTGAAAGAAAGAATACATATATAGCAAAATAAGAAAGAGAGAATGATGTAAGTATCTAAAGATCATTTGAATGCAATTTATATTCCTTCTTTAATATTAGCTTTATTTAATAACATTGTGTAATAAGTAAAATTGTGCAAAATTAGAGAAATCTAAAAATATTAATGGAATATTGAGTGTTGGGCTTTATTTTTTAGTCTGTTCTGTGTATTATTTCATTTAATCTCCCAAGTACTTTATGACATAGGCACTAAAATGATGCCAACTTTTCAAAATCTGGCAAAACGCCCAAAGGAAATATAGCAAGGAAGACCCAGAATAAGGATCCAAACTCAAGTAGTATGACTACAAGGCAATATATCCTCCTTGGCTCAGCATTATTTTAAATAATGATGATCTCTTTAATATTCACTTTCCAGGGGCTTTCCTTTTCATTACTATTAAAGGTTTGCATTACCAATACATGCTGAATTCAATATAATATTTGGTAAGTAGGTGCTTTACTAAAAAGTTAAACCATAATGTTAAGTGGAATATGAATGGGCTTCCATACTTAGTAGTAATCAGAGCAAAAGTGAATTTAGAGAGAGAGTAGTTTATGGTTTTTACATTCATTTGAAACAAAAATTAGAAAGTTGGATAATGCTATTTTTTGTGGAAATTTTGATATGTGCATACATTCATGTATCTATCAGGAATATCAACAGTTGTAGTTATCTGGCAAGAAATATGGCAACACTCAAGTTATCTCAAATAAAATGAGTGACCTCATATCCTATGAACAAGCAATTGTATCTTGTGTGTGTGTGTGTGTATGTGTGTGTGTGTGTGTTTTGTTTTTTCCTCACATAGATCTATTACAAGATAAGCACAAAAATGTTCCTTGCACTGATAGTTGTGGTAAAGATTTAGAATATTGTAGGAATATGGATCGAATATCTGTCATAGGACAGAGCACTAGGTAAAATGTAGAGGAGGGACCCCACAGTATACAAAAATAAAAGATAAAAATACATCCTTAGTGAAAAATTAGCTATGTTGGTTGAACCTAAAGAAACACATAAATCTCAGAGAAATAAAAAGATGCAATGTGGTATATTACTATCAATATGGGTTAATAATATCACGAAACACATTTTACTTGAACAAATGAATTCTACCCGATGGTTGTCAGTAGAATGGTAGATTAATACACAAGTTGAATGAGAATCAAATCAAATCAACAATCAAAAGAACTTCCAAGCAGGTGGTTATGATACCATGTCAAGAACTGAGGATCTGATTAACGTAACTCTCTGCATTGTGGTTTAATTAGACCGGGAAGTTAAGGTAGAGAGGAAGCAATATTCAGTTAATGTCTTATTCAACTATCTTCTTTATATGCCTGTGTTCAAATATGTGATAGCAGTCTACTGAATCTAGGCAAGTCTGGATTCCTCATAACTAATTGACTCAAGGAAAATACCTTTTCTCTCTTTAAAGTTAGTGAGAGAAGACATTCTTATACATTTGCATGAATCTAAATTATATCATTTATATCATTTGAAACCCCCAAATTGTTTTACTTTACTTAGCAGATGGCATCTTTGTATGGGGCTACCTGTTAGGTTGAACACAAGTGGGTTTCTGAGCCAAGATACATAAATACTTCATCTCCTTAGGGAATCCATCTTTTTCCTTCTCTGTTTATACTGTTTGTTAATGATCTGCCTACCAGCTCATTTGGCATGAACATATTTCTTCATGCAGACAACCATATTGTTTCATAACAGATTGCCTGACATTTTCAAGATAAACTCCAACAGGGCACTTTTGGAACTTTTCGCCTTTATCTTCAAAATAGGAGTTACTTAAATTATGCTTTTCTTTTAATGAGTTTGAAAAATTGCTTTTCCTTACCTAGTCTACACTTTTCAAAAACTGTCAATTAAAGAAAAAAAAAATGTTTGTTAAAACACATACCTTCTTACTTTTGGTGCATGACCATGATTCTAGGTAATCACATATTTTCAAGTCGATATCACTTAAACATAAAGCATATATTGCCGCATCCTCTAATTCAACTGTCTTTGATACTCTATCCAGACTAGTTATTCTAGGTCAATTTAAAATAGGTATCAGTTTCCTTAAATTTAAGGCTACTTCATCTTAAAAAACAAGCTCAAATGCAAGAAGAAAAGTATTTACTGTTAAGCCTGATTCACTTCCTTTTTTCTATCTTTTTTGAATTCTAGTTATAATCACTTTGTTTTTACCATGATTGATAGTATATCTAGATTGGATTATCTCTCCCCTATCTTTCTTTCTTTTTTTTTTTTTTTTTGAGTTGGAGTCTCACTCTGTCGCCCAGACTGGAGTGCAGTGGGCCCTCCCGGCCACCGCAGCCTCAACCTGCTGGGCTCCGGCGATCCTTCCGCCTCAGCCTTCCAAGTAGCCGGAATTACAGGCATGCGCTACCACGCCCAGCTGATTTTTTGATTTATTGTAGAGATGAGGTCTCGCTGCGCAGGCGGGTCTCGAACCCGTGGGCTCAGACAATCCACTCACCTGAATTTCCCAAAGGTGCGGGATTATAGGCTGAGCCACCGAGCCCGGCCCCCTATCTTTCATTTCAATTTTCTGAACTCTATACCAGCTACTAAATACAATAGCTTCAATCTGGTCACCATCCTCATAGTCCTTTTCTCTCCTTCCAAAAATATTGGATAAGGATTTTTCTTTTGTGTGGAGCCAGAATAAGACAAAGGTAAGAAACCTGTAATTCAATCACCCTACGTTACTATGTCCATTAACCCGGTTTTGGCTACATTTCTCATCTCATCCAGAAGAAGACAACATCACTGTACATTACAACTTGGGAACTCTTATCATATTTTGTTATGTCTTACTGAAGTAGTCTTCAAATTAGAATTTCTTCCCTTTTACAGAGAGAGACAGAGACAGAGAAATAACGTTATATACATATGTTACATATAAATACATATATTTTTAAAAATTCATTTTTTTAGAAAATATATGTTCAGTAAATACTTTATAAAATACAGAGACTGTACAAAGATTTTTTTAAAATCTCAAATTCAACAAGTCTTAAGATTTTTGTTGTTGATAGTCTTTTTTTTCAGAGTACATAAAGGGCAACAAAATGTACTACTGGACAATTTACCTTTTAAAAAGAATATTTAATTCACCTATATGAATCGGATGAATACACTTTAATGTATTTAGGATGTACCTGTATCTTATAAAGTTTAAGCAAAATGAGTTATTAAAATTTTTTTGCCAAAGTCGATGGGAATTTTCCAGACGTCTTCTTTGTCAGCCTACATTTTCTCTGTCAAACCCAATGCTTATTTAAAACAATCTATGATTTTTTTGTTCAATTAAGTTAATATATACTCCCTGAACTGAAAGGGGGTACAGACATGGAGTAACCATAATGATTTAATATTTGCCTTGGATTAAGTTTTATACTTTGGTTTAATTTAAAAATATTTTTGAGTATGCTTATATGTCACTATGTATTATAATTGACAACTTATTTAACTTTGTGTAGGTTTTAGAAAAATCAACTTTATATTGCATCTCATTTCTATTTCAATCCTTCCTCACCTATATCTCTTAAATTTGCTCATGCCTAACTTGTTCCTAGGATACACTCTGAAGAAATAGTTTTCTCACTGATTTAAAAAACAACTTGATTGCTTAAATAATTGATTTTATGTGTATCTTTTATCCCTTATACAGACATATAAAGCTTTGACCTGCTGTGATGTTGCACTTTCTATCTTCAAGTGCATTTTGCCCTACTCTTCTGAACATATTTGTGTATATCTACATATTTTTATCCTTTCTTTATTTGTCCAGAAAGGCAAATGTGATCCTCCCCAACCTACTTCTTCCTCTGAGATTCTTACTGTGGAACAAGATTGAGTCTGTTCCTAAGTAATGTAGCTGTCCAGGACAAGGTATAAAATAAGGTTAAAAAGCCCAGGAATACTATGAAGCAAGTAAGTGGGAGGGAGAGCCTCAGTTGCTTTGCCTTATTGTTGGTGGGAAGTTTTAAGGGCCATGAGCCTCATATCTTGCTGTGAAAGTCCTTTTTTCCCTACTGACTCTCTCTTGACTCACATACTTAGGTCTCTATCTACATTCTTCTTTTCATCAATTCTATCACTTAATTATCCTGTTGTAAAATAAAATCTTTGTTTCTCCTTAATGCAGTACTGTATATCCACAGCATGTAAACATGACTGGTTACTTCTTTACCTTGCAAAACTTTATTTCACACTGATGGTTCTTTCCTATACCAAATTATTTCTCTCCTTACATTAGTGAATTACAACAATGGCTCAATTGAACAACTTGGTTTTATACATATAGATAAATAAATAAATGTCCCCCAAGAAAATCATTGGTGAAACTGTCATTCATCCAATAAATTGGATGATTATAATTTTTCATTTTCTGCAGTACGTAAAAATTTTAAGTCCTTTTCTTTACCTTATTTGTCATCATCTCCACCTAATGTTAAACCCTATATCAGCAAGAAACTATGAAGTTATAAAGTTTATACTCCTTCACAATGCAAATTTTTCTTTAGCTTCAAAGTCAAACTCTGAGTGAATATTCTATTGCCTTGTATGTGACAGCAACTTATTATTTTCAAGGCAAATTGTATTTTTCAGCAGCATTAATTACTAGAAAATCATGCCTCACACTGAACAAAATCAATGTCATAGGATTCTAAATGCTCTTGTGTATAATAAAAACAGAATATAAATTTCCATTAGTATTATATTTTAAGTATTTGGAGACAACAATTGCTCTGCCCTCCCTGTTGCCACCAGCTCACCTACTATGAAGGCAAAATAATTATAATTATCTCAGTGATATTCATTTGATATTTTTCATCTCTTTTACTGTCATAGTATCCCTCTTCGTAACTTTTAATATTCTTCTTGCAATGCAGTGCTTAAAATGGAATTCAACAATTTCAGTTGTCTTATTAATAAAACTGCTTTGGACTTTGACCCCTGTTTTCCTCCAGCCCACAGGATGGTGGCAGTTTCCTGCTGTTGCTACTTTCTGGATTGTGTCAACATATTCTGTTTGTGCTTTTAGCTTTCTCACATTTGTTATTCCATTTTACATTTCCACATAGAACTAAATAATAACATCTGTGACTTCCAGACTAATCTTGCTGTGCACAAGTGCACAACTTAAAATAACTTTTAATGGGAAAAGTAAATAACAGTGACAAAAAACTCTAAAAGTAGTAAAATCTTAAAAAGACATTATGAAAGAAGGATCAACATGTCTGATTGGAAGTAGGAATAAAGTATAAAATAAAAATGGAGCAATAAATGATGGCAATATTTTAGGTCTTGGGATCAAACGGAAAAAAAAAATAGTCACAGAGCACTTGAAGACAGTCAATAGAGCCTAATAATTTTTTAAGCAGCAATGATGAGTTTGCTTTTGGACCAGATGAGAATGAGGTGATGGTAGGAAGTTGAAGAAAAAATTGTGAGTAGGTAGTAGCCCAACATGTCATCAGAGATTCAAATTTCAACCATATGAAACTAATATGTCTTCTAAGATATTTTGCAAGATAAAATTAGAAGCATTAACTACAAACCTTGGCAAAAATCAGCAGCGTGGGGAAAAGAAAATGAAGAGCTGGTAGAAAATTATACACTAATAAGTGAGTAATTCTTTGCAGTTTACAAAACACTGTAAGATGCAGATGCTTATTTTGCCTTCACAGAAACCCTGTTATGTTGGCAGGACAGATGGCAACAATTCTTGTTTATAGACAGCAAAGAAAGTGGAAGAGTAAGAGAAAGAATAGCAAAACATGGAAACACATAGGAAGTGGAAACTGGATAAAATAAATTCATGGAGCAGGAGGGTAGAAAAATGGTTTAAATAGTATTTCTACTCATCATATTGGGAATTAGTTGAGATGCTGAAGTATTGGCACTAATTCTCAAGTACTAAGTTTAATTCTAATAACGATAATTTATATCTAAAAACAGCATTAGCAAATAAGGAGAAAGTGATTAGGAAGGAAAATGATCTGGAATCATGCCAAATTAATAATGATTGGTTTTATTTAATTTTTTAATTTTTTTTGAGTTGGAATCTCACTCTGTTGCCCAGACTGGAGTGCAGTGGCCGCTCCCGGGCACCGCAGCCTCGACCTGCTGGGCTCCGGTGATCCTTCCGCCTCAGCCTTCTGAGTAGCCAGAACTACAGGCACACGCTACCATGCCCGGCTAATTTTTTAATTTATTGTAGAGATGAGATCTCGCCAAGTTGCCCAGGCGGGTCTCGAACCCGCGGGCTCAGGCAATCCACTCACTTTAGCCTCCCAAAGCGCGGGATTACAGGCTGAGCCATCGAGCCTGGCTAATGATTGGTTTTAGAATAAGGGGTCAGGAGGGAGAGAAATATTTTTAACTTACATTATGGATAAAATTAAAAGCTAATATCCTCATGTTGGGCTTATGACTAATGCTTTGTATAGCAATTTATAACTATAATAACACCTTCCTAAACTTTATTACTTTGATCAGAGTCTATAGAATCTGGTGCTACCCAGTGGTAACTGGAAAAACAGAGGAGCTACAGACACTTCTGAAGATACTTTATGAAGCAGAGGAGAAAAGAAAGAAATATTCTGGTTTACGTCTGACTCGACTTCCAATCTTCCACCAAGACTGCCATTGGTCCTACTGGAAGTCAAGAGTCATGGAAGCTTGAAATACAGGTTACAGAGGTTTCATACTTGAAATAATTAGCAGAACAGATAAGAGCAAGGTAATGTATTTGTGAACAAATAACCAGATACCCCCTACGGTATCTCACTAAATACTATCTGGATCTCATGAAAAAAGTATTATTTCCACTTTTCTGACAGTGAGGACTGAAAAAGTCTTCTTTATTTCACCATATGTTCTGGGATGCTGCATATACTATATTACAAGTCAATAAATATATTTTTTTTCATTAGTTTACAACTTAAAGAGGTCCAAGACCAGGACTGAGACTTTTTTGAGACTTACAGTACTATTTTAATATTTGTTAGTTTGTTTTCTGTTTCAGAGCATGCCAGAAACATCATTTGGACTCAAAATACTCCACTGTTCTTTTCTGGTAACTAAATAATGAAAGCAAAGATAAATTTTATATAACATGCATTGATATCCAAATTGAGGTTGTAATTATTTACATTATGTGCATTCAAAATTAATAGGGATTTATTTAATTTAGGAATTAATTCTACATTCCCAGGAAAAATCTAGATAAAAGAAAACTATATTAAATTCTCATATATTTACACAGTAGAATGTTTTCTTCATTGTTCCTGCTGATTTATGAGTTCAAATGCTTAAGTTTTAACTTTTATTGAGATGGATTGTATAAAACGTGTGTAATAATTAAATCTGTGTTAATGATTGGTCTTAAGATGTGGGTGGGAAAAGGGAACTTATCTTCATTTACATTGTAGATGGAGTTAGCAGGTAACTAATGTGTTGCTAATGTATAAGTAGAATTTATATAGCAATTTATAACAAAACACTTGCTCAAGTATTAACTTTTTGTTAAGAAGTCTCATTAATTTTTTTAAGGAATCTCTCTTTTTTGTTTTCCCAAAGTCTATATATTTCTTATGTATTATGAAAGTAAAATAAACATTTGTATATTTATATATTATTATTTTGGAGGGCTATTTTACAATGTGTTTTTTTCTCTAGAATGCAAGCATGTTGGTTTTCTAGGGCATCCATAACAAATTGTCACAAATTAGATGACTTAAAACAACAGAAATGTATTTGTTCATGGTTCCACAGTCTAGAAATTTTAAACAAAATTATTGGCAGAGCCATATTCTCTTTAAAGACTTGAGTGAAGAATTCTTCCTCGCCTCTTCCTAGTTTCTGGTGTCTCCCAGCAATCCTTGCCTTGATCTATGGCTGTATTGCTCCAATTTCTGCCTTGCCTTTACATGGCCTCCCTCCTTGTGTGCATATGTTTCTGTGGGATTTCTCCTCTTCCTATGAGGATGCCAGTTTAGGGCCCTTCGCAATCCACATAATTTCATTTTAACTAATTACATATGCAAAAGCCCTGTTTACAAAGAAGGTCACATTCTGAAATTCTAGGTGGACTTGCATTTTCAACACTATTCAATTTATTAGTGTAATTGTTTAATTCTAAAAGTAGGAGTGACCAAACACATTAAACAAGAGAACAATAGTGTAAAAGAAGTCCAAGACCAGAACTGAGACTTTGTTTTCAGTAATTCATCACTAGAGCATTCCAGGAACCTATCTGAGGAGAAAGAACTCATAAATAAATTGAATTTACACCTGTAAAATATTTTTTTTCTAACTAGCTATATTACTGCTTAAGCATCAATTAAACAAAAAGTACCTATGTCTCTCAATATCAGTATCCATGTGTACCTATGAGGCTTATAAAAATAGAAAGAAGAACATCCATAATCTTTTAAACTAGCATTTTTATTAAAAACAAGTTAAATCCTTTTAGGACCCTAATCCACAAATAATAGCTGTAAAATTTAGTGAATTTATTTTATTTTTGTGTATGTACGTGAAGAGGTATGTGTGCATATATGTGTTAAGTAAAGATTGCATTCTAAATGTACATTTATGTTATTTCCACTTAATTAAATAGTTTAAATACTTATCTATATAACTAAATATTATTTGAAAAAATGTATTTTATGTCCTCCTCCATGAATCTGACAAAACTTTGATACTTATGTACTTAAATGTGCTTTCTATGTTTTTGTAAGTATTTTTGGTTCATCGTTAACCATGCAACACTAAGAATGGCAGTTAAAGAAACTAAAATGGGCTGGGTTCTCAATTTATCAGTCCACTGTATCAATTCTGTGCCATTGCTCAGTCTATATTTAAGAGAGAAATATATTTTCATCTTGTTTAAGTGACTGTATTTTCTTATCTCTTATTACAACAACCTCCTCGGTTTCACATATAATTAAGTTTGTGTATTCATAAATTGGACAATTTATTTTGTTAAACAAAGATATCTAGTTTTGGTTTATAGATTTTTTTTCAGGCTTTTTTTCTTCCAAGAAACCACCTAGTGCATTGAAAACACGTCTCGTGGAAACTCATAGAACTTAATCAAGAAACTGACATGTATGCTTGGCTGACTTTAGAACTGTATGGACCAGTGACCGCTGCAGATCCTACTTCCTCACCTTGTGGATGGCTTTTCTATTGTGTTTATCTTATGTCTATTCTACCATTGTTCATTGGGAGAATAGGTTCTAAGGATAGCTTGTCTGTTTAATTGACAGATATTCAAGTTGAGAGAAATTATACTTGGACAACCAAACTCAAGATACCTCATCTACAGCTGAATCTGATTTCGATGATAAAATATTTGGATTTAACCCTGATGTTGTAAAGAAATTCAAGTTGGAATGGGCGTTGTTTGTTGGAAATAGAAACTGGATTTTATATAAAGAAAGAAAGTAAATAAATTGAAGTCAGAGGCAGGCTATTGTGGTTATAAAACATGGCGGCTAATTTTTTGAGACTTTCCTCATTGAGTGGTGGAGACTATGTTCCTTCTCCTTGAATCTGAGTGGGCTTGTGCTTGCTTCAACCAGGAGAATAAATAGAAATGACATTCTGTGTCTTCTGAATCCAAGTCATGGTAAACCACGTACTTTTTGTCTTTTTCACTGAAATTGTCACTTCTAGAGTCCTGAGCCTTCATGTAAAAAGCTGGATTATAGTGAATAACAAATAATGGACCTACAAGCTGGCCATGTCTTTAATATCTCCACTCTA
This sequence comes from Carlito syrichta, assembly GCF_000164805.1. Classification (NCBI taxonomy): domain Eukaryota; kingdom Metazoa; phylum Chordata; class Mammalia; order Primates; family Tarsiidae; genus Carlito; species Carlito syrichta. The sequence continues at coordinate 179,628 of NW_007250992.1, read as the reverse complement.
GAATTCTTACAACTGGCCTAGCCATCTTGGGTCCTGGTGAGTGTTAGCTAACTATTGCCCAGACAAAGTCAATCTTCTGACTTTGACTGAGGAAACCCAGTTCATAATGATTTTTGAATCCACAATTTGCTTCAATATCATTAGTGTCTATTCTAACAGGGTCTAACAGCTAATTACAATAAGTGATAGACTAAAAAGGGGAATGCCCATAAGAAGGACTAATAATAGGCTGGTCAACTAAAGCAGAGGGCAGAAGGATTGGTGAGTTCTTTTTACAGGGGACATTAAACATCATTAACTTCTACAAATAATTTTTTACTGATAATATTTTTACTGATAATATCATTTTGGCCTACTAGAAATCTCAGCCAATTTCTGAAGGTATGTGATTGTAGAATTGCTTACTACAGAAAATAGGCTCTGTATAGTAATTAGAAGCTTTGAGCTTCTTGTATATGTGGATTTTTTTTTTTTTATGAAAAGTGAAAAGTGGTTGACTATCACTTAAAGTATTTCTTTCTGCCCTTTTCCTTTTTCCAGGACTTCTATTGCACATTTATTGGTAAGCTTGACAGTGTACCACAGATCTCTAAGGCTCTGCTTCTTTTTCTTTATTTTCTCTTCCTCACCTTGGATTATCTATTTTTCTCTATCTTCACATTCACTGATTTTTTTTGTCATGTCTCATCTGCTGCTAACCTCGTGAAAACTTGTATTTTTATTATTAAACGTTTAATTCCAAAGTTTTTGTTTTGTTTTTCTTTATAATTTTTATTTATGATATTGTGCTATGATGAATTGTTATTGTCATGCATACCCTTATTCTTATACCTTGTTTCCTTTAGTTCTCCAAACAGATTTATAATACCATCTTTGAATTTTTTTCTGCTAAATTACTCATAAGCTACATTTCAAGATTATTGCTAGTTACTATTTTTCCTAAGTACATAAGTTTTAGTTTTCTTTCTATTTGCATATTTCACTTTTTCATTCAAACTTGAACATTTTAGATATTGTATTGTTACAATCCAAGATTCTAAAAATCAATCCTGATTTTGTTTGTTGGTTTTGCTTGTTTGTTCCAGTTAATTCAATTGAGTATGTCTAATTCTGACCATGTCTATCCATGGTCACTAAAATCTCTGCATTTGTGGGATACTATGTGGTATTCCAAAATAATGTGCACTGGTTAAATTAAGGTAATTAGCATATTTATCACCTCAAACATTTATTATTATTATTATTTTAATTTTTTATTTTACAGATGTGAAGTAATATTCAGGGATAGGTATACAAATGTTCATTATGCAAGTACCCTGTTGATGAGGTATGCCCCTGCCCCCCCAGTAGTTTCCTTCTACTGTCAATCCCACCCCCACTCTCCTGGCAGTTTCCCACTACTGCCAATCCTTTCTTATAGTATTATGATAATTGCTCAAGGTTCGCTTATGAATGAGAACATATGGTACATATGTTCTTTGTTTCTGTGATAGATTGGTGAGTATGATCAATGTTAAATCCACTAAAGTTGCTGCAAAGTTCATAGGTTTGTCCTTCTTAATGACTGCATAATATTCCACTGTGTATATGTATCATATTTTTTTTAAAATTCAGTTCAGTTTCAATGGGCAGCAAGGGTGATTCCATGTTTTTGCCATTGCCAGCAAGGGTGATTCCATGTTTTTGCCATTGCAAATAGTGCTGCAATAAACATGCATGTACAGGTATTTTTTTGTAGAAGAATTTGAGTTCCTCCAGGTATATTCCCAATAGGGGGATCACTGAGTTATATGGAAGGTCAATTTCTAGTTCTTTTGGAAATCGCCACACTGTTTTCCAAAGAGGTTGCACTAGTTTGCATTCCCACCAGTAGTGTAAATGTATTCTTTAATAGTTGCATCCTCGCCAGCATCTGTTGTTGTTTGTTTTACTAATGATGACCATTCTTACTGGCGTTAAGTGGTATTTCAATGTGGTTTTGATTTTCATTTATCTGATGATTAGTGAGGTTGAGCACTTTTTCATGTGTCTGTTGTCTGTTGACTACCCATATATCTTCTTTTGAGAAGTGTTTGTTCATGTCTTTTGCCCACTTTTTGATAGGGCTGTTTGTTTTTTCCTTTCAGCACATTTGAGTTTCTTGTAGATCCCAGACTTTAGGCCTTTGTCAGATATACAGTTGGTAAATATTTTTTCCTATTCTGTGGGCTGTCTCCCTGCTCTCTTGATGACTTCTTTTGCTATACAGAAGCTATTCAGTTTGATGAGGTTCCTCTTATCTATCTTATCTCTTATGGCAAGGGCACTTCCAGTTTTGATCAAGAATCGGTAGCCATTTCCAATTTCCATTGGGGGTGTCTCCTGCATTTTCTAAGATTCTTATAATTTGAGGTTTTTTGTTAAGATTTTTGTTCCATTTAGAGTTAATTTTTGTGTATAGTGATAGGTAGGAGCCTTGTTTCAGTCTTCTGCATGTGACAAGCCAGTTTTCCCAGCACCATTTACTGAATAAATTCTCTTCTCCCCAGTGATTGTTGGTAGATACTTTGTCAAAGATGAGTCGGCGGCAACCCCTTTGGGTCCCCTCCCATTCTGGGAGTTTTTCTGCCCTCTCAACAAATCCTGCTTTCCAAAAAAAAAAAAAAGATGAGTTGGTTGAGAAATTGAGATTTTGCTTCTGGAATCTCTATCCTGTTCCATTGGTCCATATGCCTTCCTTGTACCAATACCAGGCTGTTTGATTATCGTAGACTTATAGTAAAGTTCGAATTCTGGAAGTGAGATACCTCCCACATTCTTTTTTTCTTTTGCTAAGGATTGTTTTGGCTATCCATGGTCATTTTTGTTTCCATATGAATGTCTATATTGTCATTTCCAGGTCTGAGAAGAATGATGTTGGTAATTTAATGCATGTTGTGTAGAATCTGTAGATTGTCTTTGGTAGGATTATATATTAACAATGTTGATTCTTCCTATCCATGAGCATGGAATATTTTTCCATTTTTCTGTGTCTTCTTAGATTTCTTTGAGCAGTGTTTTGGAGTTTTTGTTGTAAAGGTCTTTCACCTCTCAGGTTAGAAAGATGCCAAGGTATTTCATTGTTTTGATGACTATCATGAATGGGATTGTGCTTTTTATTTGGTCCTCTGCCTGCTTGTTGTTGGTGTATAAGAATGTGACTCTCTTTTGCACATTTATTTTGTACCCTGAGATTTTGTTAAAATCTTTTATCAGAGCAAGCAAGTTTTTGACAGATTTTCTTAGATTTTCTAGGTATAGGATCATATCATCAGCAAAAAATGATAACTTAACTTCCTCTTTTCCTATTTGGATATCCTTGATTTGCTTCTCTTGTCTAATAGCTCTAACCAGAACTTCCAAACCAATGTTAAACAAGAGGGATAATAGTGGACAGCCTTGTCTTGTTTCCCTTTTGGGAGAAATGTTTCCAGTTTCTGTCCATTTAGCAATATGTTAGCTGTGGGTTTATTGAAGATGGCCCTTACTATTTTGAGGTATGTTCCTTCTATACCTAGGTATTTGAGGGCTTTAATTGAGAAGAGATGCTGGATATTATCAAAAGGTTTTTCTGCATCTAATGATATAACCGTTTGGTTCTTATTTTTGCAATTGTTGATGTATTTAATTACATTTATGGTCTTTTGAATGTTGAACCAACCCTGCATCCTGGGGATGAAGCTTCCTTGGTCATGGTGGATGATTTTTGAGATGTGCTTTTGGATCCAATTTGCTAGAATCTTGTTGAGGATTTTTACATCTGTATCCATAAGAGATTTTGACCTGTAGTTCTCTTTTCTTGTTGGATCTTTACCTAGTTGGGTATCAGTGTGATGTTAGCTTTGTAAAATGATTTGGGGAGAATTCCATTTTCCTCAATTGCCTTGAATACTTTCAATAAGATTGTTATCAGTCCCTCATTTTATGTTTCGTAGAATTCTGCTGGAAAGTCATCTGGTCCAGGGCTGCTTCTTCTTCTTTTCTTTTTTTGGTAGGCACACTTCTTATGACTGAGTCAATTCCCTGGGTTGTTATTGGTCTATTTAGCATCTCAATGTCTTCTTGTTTTAACTTCAGGAGCTTGTGTGATGTCAGAAAGTCCTCTATTTCATTTAGGTTATCAAGTTTGTTTCCATACAGGTGTGCATAACAATCTCTGATAATCTTCTGTATTTCTTCAGGGTCAGTTGTGGTTTGATCTTTTGTATTTCTGATTGTGTTTATTTGGGCTTTTTCTCTTTTTCTTGGTCATTCTGGTTAGGGGTGCATCAATCTTGTTAATTCTTTCAAAGAACCAGCTTTTTGTTTTGTTGAGTTTTTAATGATATTTTTGTCTTCTATGTCTCATATGTGGGCTCTTACTTTGGTGATCTGGATTCTTCTGCTAAAGCTAGGGTTTTGGTGGTCTTATCTTTCCAACTCCCTTAGGTGGTTTGTTGGGCTGTTAACTTGTGATCTTTCCATTTTCTTGATGTATGTCTGTAGATATAAATTCCCCTCTTAGAACTGTTTTCATGGCATCTCAGAGATTTTGGTAAGATATTTCTTCATTTGCATTTGTTTCCAGGAATCTTTTAATTTCTGTTTTGAAATCCTTTCAGTGATGCATTTAATTCATTCACATTCAGGCTGATTATTGAAATGTGATTGTTTATTCCCATCACGTTGCTCTTAGTAAAGTCTTTTCTTTGTTTGTTGGCTTGTTATTTTTAGCTTTGGGTTTGATATATGTGTTTGATTTCAAGTTTGCTGCTGTGCTGTATTCTCTGTTTATTCTGTGCTCTGCTGTTCTCTTGGGAAGTGTATGGTCATTTTTTTTTTCCTTTCCTCTGTGCTTAATATCTTTTACATGTCTACTATAGAGCTGATCTGGAAGCTGCATAATCTCTTATGAATTGAGTGTCTGGTAAGAATTTCTATTCTCCACTGTTAATGAAGCTGAGCTTGGCTGGGTAGGAAATTCTTAGTGGAAATTGTTTATCTTTGAAGACTTTGAATATTGGACTCCAGTCCCTTCTTGCTTGTAGTGTTTCTGCCTACAGGTCTGCTGCTATTCTGATTGGTTTTCCCCAGTAAATAGACAGACCTTTCTCTTTTGTTGCCTTTAGGATTTTAATTTTGTGCCTACTTTGTGTAGGTAAATTATCATGTGCTAGGGGATGTTCTTCTCATTTGATGTCTTATGGGAGTTCTCTGTATCTCTTGTGTTTCACTAGTCACATCTCTGGCGAGATGGAAAAAGTTTTCTTGGATAACATCCTGGAATATTTGCTCCAAGCTGTTCCCCATTTCCCTTTCCTCCTCTGGGATAACAATCAGGCATAAGTTCACCTTCCTGATATAATCACACATCTCTTGTACATGTTGTTCTTTCTTCCTGAGTTTTGTTTCTATGTTTTTAACAGATTGGGTGAATTCCATGTTCTGGTCATCAAATTCTGAGATTCTTTCTTCTGCTTGATTAATTATATTTTTATTTTTATTTTTTTGTTTTGAGTTGGAGTCTCACTATGTCGCCCAGACTGGAGTGAAGTGGCCTCTCCCAGTCATGGCAGCCTCGACCTGCTGGGCTCCGGTGATCCTTCCGCTCAGCCTTCCAAGTAGCTGGAACTACAGGCGTGCACTACCACACCTGGCTAATTTTTTAAATTTATTGTAGAGATGAGGTCTCACCAAGTTGCCCAGGCAGGTCTCAAACGCTTGGACTCAGGCAATCCACTCACCTCAGTCTCCCAAAGCAAGGGATTACAGGCTGAGCCACCAAGTCTGGCTTAATTCTGTTTTCTATGCTTGTCATCTTGCTGTTTATTTCCTGAATGAAATTTTTTATAGCCAAAATCTCTGTTGCAAGTTCTTTCAGGGTTGTATCTTGTCTTTCTTGAGTCTTATTCACTCTTTTCATCCATTCTCTAATCCCTGTCATATTCTTGGGCCAGTTTTTGATGACTTCCATTGTTTGGGCTCTGATGTTTGATTTTTCAGGTGTTTTCTCTTTGTTGCACTGTAAATTACCTGTGGTCTTCCTTTGTTTTTTCCTCATTTGTGACAGATATCTCTTTTTTCTCCTTAGTTCCATTATTCAGTGGCAGTAGGAAAGGTTTTCACTTCTGATGTTTGTTCAGTCCTCTGTTCTTTTGCAGTCTGGGCTCTGGATTTGTTCTATTTTTTTTTTTTTGAGTTGGAGTCTCACTCTGTCTCCCAGACTGGAGTGCAGTGGCCACCACAGCCTCGACCTGCTGGGCTCTGGCAATCCTTCTGCCTCAGCCTTCCAAGTAGCCAGAATTGCAGGCATGCACTGTCATGCCCAGCTGATTTTTTGATTTATTGTAGAGATGAGGTCTCGCCTGCCCAGGCAGGTCTCGAACCCACTGGCTTAGGCAATCCACTCACCTCAGCCTCCTAAAGGTGTGGGATTACAGGCTGAGCCACCGAGCTCAGTTGATTTGTTCTATTTTGAAACAAGAGTGTGGATGGGAAGTTTTACTGTCTCTTGTAGTTTTGCGAGTTGAATAAGATAGAGGATGGTAAGCTAAGATTCAGAAACTATTTGCAAATCACAATGTTCACTGATTGTGGTATGGGTTCCCTGAGACCTACTCCTTACCACTACTCTATGTGATAATGCAATGGGTACATGTGTGTACCCTGAGTCCAAGATACAGTAAAAGCAATGAGGAGAACAAAGAAAAGTATTTTGAAATAAGGTGGACTAAGTTTTAAAAAAATTTTTTTTTTAAAACAGAACAATTAAAACAGAAGCCAAAGCAAAAAACATTTGAGTACACACACACACACACACACACACACACACACACACCAAAACAAACTCAAATAACAATAAAAAAACAAAAAAAAAGCAACAACAACAACAAAAGAACCCAGGAAACACACACACACACACACACACACACACACCTAGCAAAACATGCATGGAGAAGAAAAAGAGAAAGAATGGGGGAAAAATCAAATAATAAACTAGGAATGCATGTTGAACCCACACACATATTTACTCACACATTAAACTAAAAAGAAGAGAATAAAAGAGCAAAAGCAAACCAACAAAAAAAAGCTGAAAGATGAGCACTCAGTCATTCACATCCACACATAACTAGAAAACAAAAAAACAAATGAAGAAAGAGCAAAAATGAGGGCAGGGATGCAAATCAAACCTTCAGATACACATTAGTGCACAAAGGAAAAATATTAAAAAATTAGAAAAACTAACAACCAGGCAAACAAAATTTTTAAACAAAAAAAAAAAATTGAGGAACAAAAGCCTGCCTCTTTGTGGTAGTTTCTGTAATTGCTCCTCTCAGCTGCCCCTCTGCTGTCTCTTGCAGAGCTTGGCCTTATTTACTTTATCCCCAATGTCCAAACTAGGTAAGGAGAAGGGAGCAGTGGGGGGGAGGTGCAGTCCTCCCTTCTCACTCTCGCAAGGTCAGAGAAATTCCCTCTGGAGGAGGGGAGGTATGAGACTATCTCTTTCTCAGCTTCTGGCAGGAGGTGCTTCAGCCAGGTCTATCCTTGAGAGGAGTCCTACTGTTGTGGCTTGCATCCAAGTTTCTCTTTGGTTCTTCCCTCTCAGTCATGCTCCAGTCATGTGGATCTGATGTTCCGAGGATTGCTTGTAGGGAGAGGGTTGGATCAGCCCTGGACTCACCACTGATCTCTTTGGAGATCTTCCTCATTCTTTCCTAGCCTCACCCTTTGTCTAACAACTGAATCGGTAGGGGGTGGGGTACCCGAGACTCAGCACTTGTCCTGTCCCTCCAGAGTTTTTGCTTTTAGGATATTCCCTCTGGGTCATGATCAACCACTGAGTAGTTGAGCCACTGGTCACAGAGATCGGGTCTGTTGCTCCCTGGTGAGTAAATCAGAGCACTTTCCTACCTCGTTTTCAAGATGGTGGCAGGGTCTTCTTCTCCAATGGGGTTCTGCATCTGGGCTTCCCCCATAGCCCTTGCTGTCAGTGTCTGGGCAGGCACTGCAGTGGTGAGACAGAATCTGAAGCCAGTAGTCTTTCCCCACAGCTTCTTCCCAGGAAAAATTTTGTCAACTAAAAAAAATGGCACTCAGTTTCTGTGTCCCAGAAGTGCTAGGGCCCAAGCTGTGCAGCTGTGGCAGCAGGTGTTTCACCAGATAATCCCTGAACGCTGACTGTTAAGCCCTCACTATCATCCACTCACATGCCCACTTATTCACCGACACATACACAGAACTTTCCATACATTCACTCACTCACACTAGGACTCACATAGTCTGACTGACTCGGTCATCATCTTCCTCTCCTTCCAAAGATTTATTATTTATTTGCTGATAGATCTGAATATAGCTTCAGTACACATTCCAACTTCAATGGTTTTGCAATTCTTATCAATAATTTAATTTCTGTATGCTTAAGCCCTCATAGTTATCTAGAAGCAAATAAATAAGTAAGATTTTCTCTGATCTTTCCTGAATGTGCACATAGTCTTGTATATGTTGCACAGGATTCCAGACTACTGGGGTTATGTGGAAGTTTATGAGGGCCTTTTATACCTCTCTGCTTTCCCAAAACTTCCTGTCAAATTTCTGGCCTTTTTGGTGATTTTTTGCTTGCTCCAAGTTCTATTATTGCTAAGTCTACACTGGATGTTGGTCCTCTCATGTTGTTCACTAAATTAAATAACTGAACTTTAGAGAATCACATAATTGATTCTCTAAAGTTTCTACAGTCTTCCCTGGCATAGACTTTTTCAAGCTCTCACATTAAAGCAAATCAGGCCCATTTGGCAGTAAGAACATAGGTCTTTGCTGCCTGCACTTCTTCCATGCAATGGAGATACAGTGAGGAAGATGATTACCACACTATGCTAAAACACCACAGACGCTCACTGTTCTTTGAAAGATTCAGGACTTTTTCTCAAATAAACATATCTCAATATGTTGCATGCCTTTGATCAATTTCTAGGATCCTAAAGTAATTATTTTTGACAAATTTGTCCATGTTATTGCTTTTTGGAAAGAGTATTTACCAAGCTCCTTACTCATTCATTCAGAGGTTCTTTCTACTCATTCATTATTTTTTGTTATTTTATTTACTTTTTAAAAATTTTTTATATATTTAGGAGATACAAGAGCAGGCTTCTTACATACAAATATTGTGTAGTGAAGTCACGTATTTAAAATGCTGCTTGCATCTCCCAAACCCTTAGCACAGTGCCTTGGAGACAGAATTTATCCCATTGTCTCCACTGAATGTATGTGTTTCAGGACATTTGTGCATTTATATTTAATGTCTAAAATGTGTTTCTCTCTATTGATCACTCTCCTTCCTGCATCATTTCTTAAAAGCTACTGTAATAGAATGTACTCCCAATCTTTGCCTTACCACTTTTGTTTTTCTTTTCTACCACCTTAGCCAGCTTATTTTCTCATGACTGTCTCTTATATGTTAGGGTTTCCTAAAGGCTTCATCACCAGTCGTCCTCTTTTCTCACTTGATACCCTTTTTCTGAGACTACATCCACACTCCAATACTAGATTGTCCCTCTTCCTCTCCCAACTTCAGATGATACTTACTAATGTGCAGGCCATGGCTATGAACTCCATGCTTTCAATTCTTTCCATTTTGATTGATACCATCTTTCTGATGCCACAAATATGCCTCACACTCTGTAACTATAAATCTGAACTCATATTTTTTTCTTACCAGAAGTAGACCTCTTCAAGTGCCTAAAGTTGAGATGACATCATACTCTATCTATCTGAACCACTGCATACCACATGGACTATTCTTGCAGTTATGGTTTTTTGTGATCCCACAAACTGATCATCACAACAATGCCATTCATTGATGCTTTTAATTATATCCCAAGAGTATAAGATTCAACATATACACCTTCTCATTAAAAATGCCTCCCCAGAATTGTACAATGAGCCAATCTTCTCAAAAAACAAAGAAAAGCAAAAATAATAAAACAGCATTTTGTTGTTGTCCCCGTAATTAAAGAAAGTATACAATTGTCACTATACAAGAATAATAAAGGAATACAAACCTTAACCCAGTACTGTTAAAAAGCGTGGAGATTTGGGTTATGATATTAAAATGCAAGGATGGCAATATTAAGAACATTATTCTTAAGTAATCTTTTTTCATATAGAAGAGTCTAACTTTTTCATCTAGTTTAAGTTAACATTATATCCACATCACTACCAAAGCATTTAAGAATCATATAGATGTCTGCAGAGATTCCCAAAGACAAAGGGAGTTTTACAACAGTTTTCAAACAGTTTTCAAATAGAATTACATTATTCTTTTGTTAATGTGCATTCCAATTACTCAAAATCTTATCCAAGGTTAATAACAATAACAACCTTGAGAAGTGAGACAGGAGATATCATCATTGCCACTACACAGACGAAAATAAATGAAGCTCAGGACAGTTAGCTTCTGCAGTCACAGAGCTATGGTGGAGCAGAATTTTCTGCTTCTAAATGTTGAGCTTTATACTCTAATAGGAACTACATAGACAATTATTATACCACTTTGGTCAATGTGGAAGGTTGGCATTTTTTTCAAATATTATCAAAATTTATATAATTCAAAGGAAATTTAAAAATAATAAATTATTTCAGTTCAACAGAGGTTTAATGAGTCAGTGCTCTAAATATAACACTGTCTCAGGAATTACCTTGTAAACAATTAAGTGGTTTTGATATAACTTTTGATGTTTAAGGACAGGGCCACTCTATACAGTGTTCGGTAAACCAAATTTTACTATTCTAGCAAGAATTTTTGACTCTTTCAAGAACATTGACTTTCTATTTCAGTGACATTTCAGCTAAAGTATGTTAAATCCAAGAAAAATTTGAGGAAAAACATCTGCAAATATTTATTATTCACTCTCACTGAGAATAGAAAAAAAAGTGAAATAAGTTTAATCTAAAGTAATGATGAAACTTCAATTAGCTATAAGGGGAAATAAGTTTTGACATATTTATTATCCTAAATCATATTATTGAACTTAACTTTTAGGGGGAAATAGCTGAGGGAGTTTATAAATATTTGTACTTAGGTTGATAGAGGTAGAATCTTATTTAAATTTTAAAAAACCCATTAAGCCTATAATATGGCATTACAATATCCATTTGAACCACTGCACACCACATGGGTTAGTCTTGCAGTTGTGGTTATTTGTGATCCCACAGATTGATCATCACAACAATGATTTTCATGGATGCATTTAAAGCTAGGATATAATGCCACTTTTGCTAAAATTCTTTTTCAAAAGTACTTTTGCATCCTCCTTATTTGACATTATTTTCTCACTTAAAAGAAGTAAGTGGCTGCTTATTCTCCCATGGTAACCATTAAAGATTGTTCTGTCACCTGTGGTCCCAAGATAGCATACTTGTTTGGTGGAAGATGAGCAACACATTTGGGGACTGAAAAATGAAGAAAAGAACTATTGCTTTGTGCCATTTCAAATGATTTATTTTACTCAGCAGGTCTCCCTTATTGGCCTGGGAATTTATGTTGCCCAGTGAGCCAAGAAGGGTTGGCTGCAAAATGTTCTTAGAAGTGCCAGACTCACAGTGATCCAAAAACAACAACTATCAAATCAATTGCCTCTCTGCCTCTGGCAATGACTGTGTACACTCAGTACCACCTGAGAATTTTATATTTGGTTGATTAACAAATAGAAGGTAGAAGAACAATATATAACATGATATCTGGTTCAAGGATGAAAAACAATAAGTTGAACAATGAGTATAAATTATGTCAAAATTAAATAAGGGTAATACATACATAAATGACCATTTAGCAGTTGGTAAGATGGTTTCTATCATATGGCATGTGTGATCATAACAGTTGTAAAAACATTTTTACTTTTTATAAATGAGGAAATAAGCTATGTATACATATAATTGGCCATTCATATTCCTGGTTTCCACATCCATGGTTTCAGTCAACCACAGATGAAAAATTAGAAAAATATTGCATCTGTACTGACATGTACTGACATTTTTGCCATTATTTTCTAAGCAATAAAGTATAAAAACTTTTATATTGTATTATATATTACAAGTAGTCAAGAGATAATTTAAAGTATATGGAAAGATGTATATAGGCTATACACAAATACTATGCCTTTTTATATCAGGGACTTGAGCATCATGAATTTTGGTATTTTCCAGAAGTCCTGAAATCATTCCCCAGGAGATAGTAAGGGATGATGTGATTTGCTGAAAAATTTATATTAGGCAATTAACAAATTGTTATTATGTGAATATACAAATAAAAAATATGTGTTTTGAGTGATAAAATTAGACGCAGAATCCACTACTAAAATACATCTTTCCAATTCATAATCAATTTAAATGTAGAATTATGGGAACAAATAATTTTATAATTTAAAGAAACTTTAGATTTCTACAATTATGATGCAATATTATATTAATTATATTTTTGAGACAAGGTGTCACTCTGTCACTCAGGCTGGAGTTCAGTGGTGTAATGCTGACTCACAGCCTTACACTCCCAGGTTTTAGTGAGTCCCCTGTCTGTAACTAGGATTGCCAGGTGAGTGCCATCATGCATAGGTAATTTTTTTTATTTTATTTTTTGTGGATACAAGTTCTTGCTATGCTGCCCAGACTGGTCTCAGTCTTCATAATGGTTGAAAATAGTTTAACGTTTTTTCTTTGTTCTTGGTTGCTAGCTGAATTTCTATGTATCATTTTTTCAACTTAATGGAATCCATCATTCCTCAGGATTGGATGTGTGTAAATTTAGCCTGTAGTACCTTTAAAAAATGCTATTTTCTTTAAGATTATCATGGTTTCAACTTCTGTATAAATGACTTGCAGAACTACATCTTTAATTGACCCCTCATTCTGATTCCCAGTTTTCTATGATACTTACTGAGCTAGCTTGTATAGTTACTATACCATTTCTATTAATCCAACAAACATAAAAAATTACTAATAACCATCTGTGTAAAGAGTCTTCCCTTTTTGCCTTCCTTGTTAGAGAAAGAGACAGTATCCCTGGATAAAAAGGATGCAATACAATATCAGAAGTTTTTCAGTAGGCAAGACTGGCTAACAGAGAATTAGAGGATTGTGTATTCACTTGGGCAGAAATGAAATCAGACACCAGAACAGTAGATATGAGAATGAGTGCAGTGTAGCTTGATTGGAGAAGGATGACTCCAAATGATAATATAACTCATTTGTATTTGTAGTAGGGAAGAAGTTAGAAGGGAAGAACAAGGTTTTAGAGAGGTAGAGAATGCAGGTAATTTACAAGCAGTCAATTCACAGTTGTTTAAAGTAAGCTTTAATTGTATTTAATTCACAAATACATATTTCATAGTAGTTTGTTTTATGTGTAAATATGAGTATGTCAATTTTTCTTGAGTTGATAAAAGAAAAATATATTTATATATACATATATATATGTAAGTGTATGTGTGTGTGTGTGTGTGTGTCTGTGTCCCTCAACTTCTCCACTTCAAAAAAACGACATCTGAAATGTTTCAAGAAAGCAGGAATAAAGAGTAACTCAAAATTTTTAACATTAAAAAATCATCTTAACTAATGATAGAGTGAGTAGAACTCAAGCGAATTTTTCAGACATCATAAAGAGCTGCTGAGCTTTGGAACATAATATTGCCACGAAAGGAACGTAAGTGAAACATCAGTTTTCCAGATAAAACTTACCCCTAATCCGCAGATTAGTTGTAGGGCACATACACATAGCAGAAAACTAAAACACACACACACACGGTTTTCCTAGGTCCTCAAGCTAGATGTCTCAAAGTCAATCTAGTATCTAATGCCATGAATAGGCCACTTTAAGCCTTTATCATACAGTAAGAAATCAAAAATGAAAGTCTGCCTGTAACTTCAGTAGTAAAAAGACCCCTGGTTGCTAATATGTTTTCTTCACAGCCTAGTAGCATCAAGTTCTAAAAACCTCATTTTAACCTGGCTTACTTATTTTCTCTGTGGAGAAAAGGAAGAGTAATTTCAAGCATCTTTGCAGATCTTTTATATTATAGTGTTTGTGTTATTTATTTTATAGTTTAGTAGTGAATCTAATTTATACCAACTTAGGCAAAGATCTGAGTCTGACTAGAATCAACTTGTCATATTGTGAGTTTATCCATTAATTATTCTACAGTTTGAATGTAGAAAATAAAAATGTTTGCATTTTTAGATGTTTCTTGCTTTATATTATGGGATATTATTTCAAGGAAATGTTCAAGTCCCTATTTCTTAATTTATAATGTGGCCTCATTTAACTAAAAACAAAACAAAAACTAAATAAAATGTATTAAGATAGATAATCATACAAATCCTTGAACGATAACTACCTCTGGTCATTCTGTCTGTGTTTTATCGTTTGCCGCAGGTAACTAAGCAGCTAATGTCAATTCATTGATTCAACAAATTACCTTCTTTCCATGCACAAGCACTGTCCAAGGTGCTGAAGACGTTAAATAACTCAGGTCTCATCCATTCCTCAATGATATAAATAATTGAATATATTACTAAAAATGCTATGATGCAAATAATAACCTTGAGGGCATAATATAAGTAGTATCCAAGTAATTTATTTTTATTAATTCTAATTTTTATATAAAACTTAGAGTTAGGCAATCACTTTTGGTTCAGCAGTAAAATACTATCATGGGTCAGTCCTCAGCTAAAATGTAGGCAGTAACTCATTTTACAACCAGAGAAAAGTCAACCAAGCAGTTTATACTGCCAAATAAGAAATCTATAAATTCAAAAGATTAGTGTCAGGCCTAGGGCTTTTTCATTTACTTAAACTGTACAAAACTTAAGTTGCACACTCATTTCACTTTTTCCACATGGTGAGTTTGATCAAATACTGGAATTAAGTCTCCAGGTATAGAAGTGAAGCATTTCTTTTCTCTTAAAGTTAATAGAATTAGTAATGTGCACATAAAAGGAAAGGTGATAATAATTCTATAAAAGTTCAGGTCAGAAAACCACTCTGAAGTTACAAAATTCCCTTAATGTCAATAATAATTCACCTGAATAAATACCTTCTATCTTAACACCATACCTTTTTTACTTTTCAGACAATATGTAAGACTTTTTGATGCCAGTAGTAGAGGAAATTAAAACTATGATTTTTATGTAGTACCTGTGTAGATATCTTCACTGAATATTATTGCTAAAAAGATAATATGTACATTGTCTGTCTACTGTTTGTCTTAGAGAATCAAACTGCTTAAACTTTCAGCAGTAAGTTATAAATATAAAACTTAAATAAATAAAGGAATCAGTGAGATTTTTTCCTCTAATAACTGTACTTGAAAAAGCAATAATAAATAGCAAGGTTTTTATTTTTTCATATTGAAATTTAACATGTTTTCAATTTCTTTGTTCATCTCAGTTTTACAGACAAAATTACTGAAATGAGCCAGTTTTCCCGCAGGTATTAGGAATGTCTCTTAAGTTTCTCCTTCATAAATGTTTTGGTACGTGATCAGATAGAGGAGTGGAATACTGGAAAAGGAATATGCCAGAATTATTTTAAGAATAAAAATGTCATGCACCAGGAGAATAATTGATGTTGCCCTCTTGAACTCCATTTTTGAATGTCATTTGGGGATCTCTATAAAAGTAATTTTTGTGAATAGACCTGATAACACAAACACAAGTACAATGTATCTGTTTGCAAAAGCAAAGGCATAGAGATAAACATGATTCATCAAATCATAAGTCTCTAACATTATCTATCTCTTTAAAAAACTTATAGTTTATTGCTATTTCTGTAAATTTATCGTAAAAATCTTTGATCCAATTGGCATAGGTGCTGTTTTATTTTGTTTTGTTTTGTATTCTTTTAGTGCTCAGGCATTTACAAACTAGTTTTATTTTATTATAAATATTATAATGTGAAAATTAATAAGTAAAACAGCTTTTTATTTTATCTTAGTCACACTGTGAAAATAATTATATCAATATATCAGTTTATATTATTTTCATAAGATTTGTGTTCTGGAGAACTGACTGGACAATTATTGTTTTGTATTGTTTAGTTCACCATACCAGCAGGATACATTTCATGTTTTTCAGATTTATTTCAAGCAATTTTAAAACACTATCCACACTTTCATTTGAAATAAGCACTTGTTTAAATATCCATGGACTTACATATAAATCAGTTCTATTGAGTGAAAAATTAGTTTATGAGCCAGTAAATATCAGGAAGTCATAGTTTCTAGTCTGGTCGTATATTGTTCATTAACTCAATTCATCCCTTCTCACTGTTACATTTTTGAAAAGTGGATCTATTTGTGGTACTGGTTAAGGATGCTCAGATAGTCACTGTCTCTAATTTTTTTTTAAAAGAAAGCACTAACCGGGTTCGGTGACTCAGCTTGTAATCTCGCGCCTTTGGGAGGCTGAGGTGAGTGGATTGCCTGAGCCCGCGGGCTCAAGACCCGCCTGGGCAGCGAGACCTCATCTCTACAATAAATCAAAATATCAGCCGGCGTGCTAGTGCGCGCCTGAAATTCCGGCTACTCGGAAAACTGAGGAGGAAGGATCACCGGAGCATGGCAGGTCGAGGCTGCGGTGGCTGGGAGGGGCCACTGCACTTCAGTCTGGGCAACAGAGTGAGACTCCAACTCAAAAAAAAAAAAAGAAGAAGAAGAAAGCACTAATTATATAGAAATATTAAAAGTTTTTTCCATAGTCCCACAACAATTTGATTTGCTTTTATAAAAATGTAGCAATTGTAAAAATGCAAATGTCAGTGGACAACATATGAATATATATATGTTAGCATATATACATATATATTTTTAGAATATATGAATATATACATATATATTTTTAGAATAACTATCTCTCTTTGGATTTCTCATCTATAAAATTGAATTTGTAAAAATGTTTTATGAAACTACACTTCCATAATAACCCAAGGAGGGGGATATGGTAAGTATTTGCAAGATATAAAAAGCAATAATAATCCTAGAAATAAGTATATTCTTAATGTAAGAAATTTATAATATTATAATTTTCTTATACAACTTAGTGGAAACCTCAGTGGATACTTTACCTATGGATTTTGGTAAGATTTTACTGAAGAAATCAAAGAAAGGGTAGCTACTTAAAAAGAAAGAAAATGTTTAGTCATTTTATATTTTTTTCATCAAAAATATAAAATCTGAAGTAATTGTTAAACAATATGGAGGTCTACTTTTAACCATTTCAAAGATCATAAAGCAGAGAATAAAACTAAAAATAAGCAGTAACTTCCTAACTAAAATGCATTAATCTGTTTAAAGTATCTATTTTACTGATGCTTTATAGGCTGCTTGTCAAAATGCATCATAAATTCAGGGACAACCAGTGAAATTGATAAAAGGAAACTGCGTGCCCTCAGTAAGTTGCAGACAATCAGGGCACCTGAGTTGTTTTGACCAGGGAATGTTCATCTACTTTCAAACAGACCACCATATAGACTATGTTCAAATAGACTAGCAATATTAGACCATCATATTAGAAAAATCCAAACAAAATAAAAGCAAGTATTAAAAATAGCAATAATAAATCTTTAAATGAGTGTTTTCAACATGCCATGACATTTTCTAGGAGATATACTCACATAATGTCCTCCCATTTAACATAAAAAGAAACTGAAGCACAAGTAATTTTTCCCCAGATTGCACAACTAGTAAATGGCAGAGATGGGATTCAAACACAGGCAGATTTGGATTATAACTTGCATTTTTCAACATTATACTTTATGATTATCAAATATCAAAGAAGGAGGCATAAGTGGGTTCAGCATATTGATATGGGTTAACTGTTGAAGAGAATGAAAAACACATGTATTTCAGTTACTTATAGCTTTTAGTACCAGATTTCTAATTCTCTCTTATATTTCTCCAAAATTACTTTTATGATTTTATTAGATACCATATTTGCTCTTCAAATTCTGAAGATCCACTAACCTTTCAGCACATCACAATGTTTTGGTTCCCTTGGTTCCTGAAAAAATATTTTTTAAAATTAAAAACTCTATAACCTACAAAATATGTGGATTATATTAATAAAGCCCATGTATTTTCTTTTATTTAAACTATTTTTAACTTTTAAATTATTTATTTTAAAGATGTGGGGTACAATTCAGGTTTAGGTATACAAATAATCATTACGCAGGTACCCTTGTTGATGAGGTATGCCCCCCTTTCCCCAGGCAGATTCCCACTACCGCCAATCCAACCTCCCCATCTCCCCAATCCCCTGCAGTTTCCTGCTACTGTCAAACTTTTTAAAAATGTATTTCTGATTTATTTGCTCTATCTGTACAAGTATCCAAGGGGTGGGGACCTTGGCCACTTTTTTATTTTTATTTTTTATTTTAAAATTGTGGGGTACTATTCAGGGTTAGGTATGAAAATATTCATTGTGCAGGTAGCCTTGTAAATGAGGTGTGTCCCCGCTTCCCCAGGCAGTTTCCCATTACTGTCAATCCCATCTCCCAGCCACCTCGCACCCTCGCAGCTTCAAGCTACTGTCCATCCCTCTCTTACAGTAGTACAATCGTTGTTCAAGGTCCACTTATTAGTGAGAACATGTGATACTCAGTTTTTTGTTTCTGTGAAAGATCACCCAGTATTATACACTCTAAGTCCATCCAGGTTGCTGCAAAGTTCATGATTTTGTTCTTCTTGTGGCTGCATTATGTATATGTACCACATTTTTTTTTAACCAGTGTTCTTTTGATGGGCAGCATAGTTGGTTCCATGTTCTTGCTATTGTGAACAATGCTGTGATAAACATACATGTGCAGGTATCTATTTTATAGAGTGATTTGAGTTCTTCTGGGCATATTCCCATTAGAGGGATTGCAGGGTCATATGGAAGGTCGATTTTTAGAACTTTTAGGAATTGCCACACTGTTTTCCACAGAGAATGTACTAGTTTACATTCCCAGCAACACTGTAGAAGTGTTCCCTTTTTGCCACATTCCCTCAGCATCGTTTATTTTTTTAGTTATTTCTGATGGCCATTTTGACTAGAGTTAGGTGGTATCTCAGTCTAGTTTTAATTTGCATTTCTTTGATGACTAGTGAGGCTGAACATTTTTTCATGTATCTGTTGGCTGCTCCTATGTCTTCTTTTAAGAACTGTATATTCATATATTTTGCCCAGTTTGTGATGGGGCTGTTTTTTTTTTTTTTTTTTTTTTTTCAGCACGTGTGGGTTTCTTGTAGATCCTAGAAATTAGGCCTTTGTCAGACATAGATTTGGCAAATATTTTTTCCTAGTCTGTAGGCTGTCTCCCTGCTCTCCTGGTGGTTTCTTTGGCTTTGCAGAAGGTTATTAGTTTGATGAGGTCCCACTTGTCTGTCTTATCTCTTATGGCAGGGGCACTTGGAGTTTTGATTGGGAATTGGTTTCCAATTCCAATTTCCATAAGAGTGTCTCCTGCATTTTCTAAGGTTCTCATAGTTTGAGGTTTTACGTTTTGGTCTCTGATCCATTTAGAGTTGATTTTCGTGTATGGGGATAGGTATGGGTCCTTTTTCAACCCTCTGCATGTGGTCAGCCAGTTTTCTGAGCACCATTTACTCAATAGGTTCTACTTTTCCCAGTGGTTGGTGGTGGAGACTTTGTCAAAGATGAGTTGAATAAGAAATTGAGGTTTTCCTTCTGGAATCTCAATTCTATACCAGTGGTCTATATGCCTATTCTTGTACCAACACCAGACTGTTTTGATTATTGTAGCTTTATAATAAAGTTTAAAATCTGGGAGTGTGATACCTCCTGCTTTGTTTTTT